>NW_026252172.1:0-65121 GCF_025399195.1 Umbelopsis ramanniana AG | reverse complement strand
TTCGCTCGCGCGCAGAATACTTTAGTATATGTTATTGCGACGCGTTACTCGCTGACGCTCGTAACCCTTTCGCAATAAAAGATTCCTTAAAGTTCATTGGATTGGTTCCATGGGAGTGTCAGAAGTCGGCAATGGAATATGAAGTTCGGCAGCATATTGTGTAAAGAATTCTTTTACACTGTCATGCTTAGTGTTCAGAATAATGTTAGCTACCCGCTTGGCGAACAGAGCTTTGACTTCGTCCAACTTATCGGTGGGGAAGTTAGGTTCCAGCGGTTTAGATGGTCGGCTTCAATGATCTGAAAGCGGAACAATTTGCATTTCGCTAAGAAAGATGTGGTGTAATCTTCTTGGATAACAAATTCGACGCAATTTTGCGCGATGTAACTAATATTGACGATCTTGGTCAGCATGAAGTGGAGAGAGAACAGTCGGGATTTGAGATCTTTATAGCTGGTTCTAGGTATTCCGTTGACGTAGATACGTCTGAGGCTAAGACGTTGCTCAGTGGAGCTGTTGTGAGGGACACGCTTCTGGTGAAAGAAAGCGAGGGCACTCTTAGCATCTGCTGTGTCCGCTGTGGGCTTGTTAGCAATCAGTTTCTGTGCGATGGCCGAGTAGCTCTGCTTTGGTCGTGCAGTGTGGGCCGAAGGTTTCTTAGTCATAGAGGCGTATGTGGAAGCATTTGTCTAAGCGTTGGTGGAAGATTGCGGAAGGTGCTGAGCATTCCAGGGCCCGGGATGTTTAGCAATGTTACTGTGTGGGTGTACGTCAGTCATAGTAACGTTCGTATCAGTATCGTTAGTAACGTTAGTAATTTGCATGTCATCGGTGGGAACGTCAGTTGACGGTGGAACAGCGTGTTTCGACATCAAAATGTTTCTATGAGCTTGTGCTTTCGCTTGGGCTGGCGCTTTAGGCAGAAGCTGTTGGTAATTGTGGTTCATGGCCGAGAAGTCTTTGGTTAAGTTATCGATGGACTGTTGCAGAGCAATTATCTGATTAGCTTGCTTGTCCATCTTTGCCAGTTGCAGTTCGTTCGTTTTTTGAAGTTCAGAGAGTTTGAAGGCAAGGTCAGCGTTTTGACGTCGTAACTCTTCTTCTCTTTTTGGAGAGTATCCATTGAGGTGGAGACGGGAGTAGGAGCGACAGCAGTAGGGGATGGACGTTGAGAAACCTTGCGGACAGACGCTGCACGATCATTGTCAGAATAAAAGGGTGAAGCAGCCCGTTTGAGACTGACCTGTGAATCTGAAAAGGAATGAGATTTGGTGCGAGAAGAGCCTAGAAAGTTACGGACCATGTTGCCAAGGCGGGACGTAAGATTTGTCTGTGCTTTAGCCTTGCCTTTGGAAGACTTAGCAGCAACAGGGTCGACATTGTCGGCTGAGCGGTACGAATTAACGGGGTACGAGGAGGAAACGGACATGGCTGGTTCAAACCATTCTTCATGACTCGGAGCAGCAGACGCAATAGCTTGAAAACGGGATTGGTGGTTTGAGGATTCTCGCAGAGGTGAGCGAGATGAAACGGTTTCGCTGGATAGAGATTGGTTAGCCGCAAGGACGGCTTCACGGGCACGTCTTTGCTTTTGTTTGCTTAGGCTAGGAGCTTGCGCTGGACATTAACGGAACCAACGGCAACATAGCGATACTTGGGAGTGGGATGAAAATCTTTAGCGTCGGATAGAGTGATATCTTCGTTTTCGACGAGGAAGTGAGTAGGGGCTTGCTGGGAAGCACGAACGCGGTATTTTTTTTTGCGTTTTATGAATTTTTTGAGTGGGGACTTGTCGTCCGCCATCGCTATTGCCATCAGATGGAGAGGTTGATCGTTGAATTGTCTGCGCGCATTCCAGAATCTCTCTCCATCTTATTCACAGCATCTTCATGCATTCTGCTTGCGAGATCGGAGAGGTTCATTCTTGAATTTTGTCTGCGCGCATTCCAGAATCTGACTCCATCTTAATCAAAGCATCTTCATGCATTCAGATTCTAATATGGGAGATGTTGATCGTTGAATTCTATCTGCGCGCATTCCAGAATGTCCCACCATCTTAATCACAGCATCTTCACGCATTGTGATTGCAAGATCGGAGAGGTTGATCTTTACATTTCAATCCTAACGTCCCTCTCGCGCTATGTCTCTCGCTAAAAGTTTTCTTAAATGCTATCAGGCCCAGCAAATTTGACGACAGCGGGCTTCAAAATATCAATCAGAACCTCCGGTTCATTGAGAATGCCATGAATGTCGTTCTACAATCCACCTTTACCCAACTCCATTCCGTTCATTTCCACCTCCAGTCCATTTCTACACCATTTTACTTTCTTATGTCATATTCTCTCACCATTTCATAATCGGCATCGCCAGATACAAATGATTTAAACTCGACTACTCCTATGCGGCATCAACTCAACCAATCTATTTGTCCTTCTCAGTGATAGCTCATTTGAGCGCCAGGATTACGTAAATTGATTTTCAGGTATGGATGATAAAATTGACCTTAGTAGCGAGCATTAATGTTCATTTTCTCCTGTAAATGCCTAAGTTATATAGACTCAAACTCGCTCTGCGACATCTACGCGCTCTCCAGTATACGGCTGTGACCATGGATTGCCGATTTGAGCATTTGGTGTAATAGGTACAGAGAGGTACATGCCGTTTGTTTTTATGACAAAAATACGTTCATTTCCATTAAAGGCATCTTCCTCAAAGGCAATTGGACTATAGTGAGCTGCTTGATGTCGACTGCAAAGAGATACTGTACTTTATGCTCGCATACAACAAATAAAATTCAAAATACAGGCTAAAGGTGCTCGTTTATGAAAAATGAAGGCACTTATCCTTAGAACCATATCCGCTATGAAGAGTGTCAACGCCTAGCAAATTAGAGAAACATACCTCATATTGTCAATGGTTTCGACGAATTATCGTTCAGAAATACAAATTTACAGACAGTAATGTAAGAAACATTTTCAAGGTTGGCTCATTGTGTCCAGTATGCAAAATGTAAACACCAAAACATAAAATCGAAATTACATAAGTCAGCTAACATTGGTAAATGAAATATCGACTTTGTACACGAATTTTCTCTACCCTTACACCAGATCAACATATATTATAGAAAACAAGGTAAGACTGCGAACAGGTTGCTTTGATCACTGTTATCAACCATAAGGACTTCTCAGCATTACATAAGCACTTGGTCAAGAGGGGAAGGCAAACCTACGTTGAGCAGCTGGAAATATTACCTTTGGCAAGAATTACTGATCGATTTATAAAATTGCAAAAGGAGAGAGTAGAAAGTTGAAAGAGACATCAGACTTAATTTCACTACGAGCTGCGTTTTCATTGATGAAGCAGAGATTAATTTGTATATTCAAAGGCACCTTGGCACTTATTTAGGTAAACCCTCCCCCAAAGGCAAAGCGCCAAAACGATGGTATTTTTCAGCAAATTGGAATGGGTACCTCACCAGAAGCAAGAGTCATAGACATGTCATTGAAAAAAGCTACAGGCTGTTGTATCGTCTAATAAGAGGATAGTGGCTGGTTGGTTGATGTATGACGTTAACGGCAGATTTGGCATGCGTACAGATTACTAACTAACATATTGTGCAATACTATGGGTGTGTTGAATAAAAACAACACCAACGGCTATTATCTGATAACGGACAATGCCCCATCCATGCTCCAATTGCAGTTCGAGATTTAGTTCAGGCTAGAGGTCATAAATGTCTATGCTTAACTATCAATTCCCCGTTCTTGAATCCTGTTGAAGAATTTGTTCAAAAGTGAGGGCTGATATAATGCCAAACATGATGACTGAGGGAGAACGACTGAGTGGTCACCGACAACTCTGATCCTACGGACAGAATGCAAAAAGATGCAGTGATTAAGGTGATGGTGACATGTAGAATAACACCAGAGGCCTCAGTAACTTTTCAAAATCAGGCTGTTATTTAAGTCTACTATATGTAGTCTGCCTGTCTGGGTCGTGGGTTCTCCTCTAAGTATTAAAGTATACACAAAATTAAGCACCTTAAAGAAATGAACATATGCTCTGCTAATCCATAAGTAGTGTTCCACATCTGTGGAATAGGCTAAAGCCCGAATTGAAATGCAGCAGTATGATGCTGTTGCCAATGAAAAAGGTACTAGAGGCAGAGAACATGTAACAATAAAGGATTTTTAGTCTCTTTGGTCCTAAAAATTAGTCTTAAGTCCAACGGACTACAGCCTCCAGCTATAAGTGCTTTTTCATCTTTTCCTTTTATTTTCTAGCGTAATTCAGAGTAAATTTTTCTATATAAACCCATCAATAATAAAATACATGTACTTCATTCATGCGAGCTACGCAAGGGAGGGAAGGGAAGGGAAAGTCATAGCTGGATGTTGTTAAGTCCTCGGACAAGACTTATAATTGTTTAATCCAATGCACATCGTAGTATAAGGAAACCAACCCAAACGAAATATTATTTCGTTTTAGATTTTTGGAACATTAATGTTAACAAACGTGGCCACTTGAAGATCACTGTAAAGTTCTTATGCATTGGTTCCAAGCCAATGGTACTGATCAAATGTTGTTCTATTGTTGGTGCTTTTCTAATTCCTACAGCCTCCTCACCCTTTTTTAAGGAGGTTATGCCATGGCTAATTGCGTTCTCCTCTTTGGACATGTTGGCACTTGCCATATTGACGTTGAGTTTGAACCCCTTATTCGGCCCTAAATAACACATTGACATGCTTCCCTTCAGGTTTCTCTTTCCTTCTTCTCTTATGAGCTTTCTCTTCCTTCGATCCCTCTTTTAAGACTTTTAGATGCATATTTTATTTTTCTTTACCTTTATAATACTCCCAGGTCTCATTTATCAAGAGGCTTGATCACTCCTCTCTTTTGTCTTAAAAAAACGTTGCACTAGCTGACGTTCTTTTCAATCTGTACAATAAAAGGGGTTTATTAAGCTAGAAAAATATAATTCAACTGACAATAAATACAGCGTTTTGAACAAAAAAAAAGGAATTGAACAAGACTGGACAGACGATGTAATTCCGTGATAACCTTTCGAGATATCTAACATTTGCCAAGTTCATGAATCCAGATTGTTCGCTGTAAATCTAAAGGAACTGATAGATGTATTCCATTGGTTTGAAAGATCACAACGATTGCTCTCTACATGTTCTCTAAATAGCTAAATTTGTGTTATAATTCATTATATCTTAGCTTCGATCAATATATCAAACTTCATGTTGAAATATTGTCTTTCTTCTCGCTTTCTGTAAGTTCATAACGAAGTTCGTTGGTCAATTGGTTCATTGACTCAAATATCATTCCGGAGTGGAGAAAGCTCATAGTTTTACTCGAACAAATGAAAGCAATTTCTGATCCATTTATTGATAGAAAAGTATGCTCTCTGATCTCTTTTGTAACAGCAAAGGAGTATACGCCACGACCAAGAAACCTTTTGCTCACTTAAAACCCGATTACTTTCGATAAGTATGAGACAGTTGACTCTTCAGTAATTTATCACAGGTTCTAGTACTCGAGTAAATGAAACAGGTTATATGCAAATCTCTATCACACATTGATACCAATCAATTAGCTTGTAGGTATGTCAACACTGCAAACTGTCTAACATAGTGCAAATTATGCTTGTAAAAGCTAGGTACATATGGCACAGTACGATGCAATCTAACTCTGTTTTCCTTAATTGCTTTGATTCCCATACTCCATCTCATTGGTTTGCTTGATCAACTCCCATTTTTTTATGACACGCCATAGAGATAAGTACGTACTTCCATAGAAGCATTCATGCCATTGCTATCAGGATTATACGTCGGCGAGTTAGCTTGTCGTCCTATATTTAGCAGCCTATCTAAAGCACAAGCTAGTGTAGTCATCGCAGTGAAGCGAAAAACTATCGTTGGTGCAACTGTGTTCTCCCAATTGGTTCCAATCATTTCGCAGTGTATACTCCTAAAATAAATAATGAGGCTTGCATTTTCTTTTGAAAATAATCGTGAAGCAGGTGCCACTGGTTTTTTTTGGTACAGTGTTTACGGACATTTTCGCAAACACCTCCTCCATAGGGATAAGATGGTTGTTCAACAGCCCTTATTCAAGGATTGAGGAAATTGTCAGTAGCAAGATTTTATCATATTGTATGAAGTACCATATAATTCTTCGTTTCATACGTGGGAAGCACCAAAATGGAAAAATGTATTAATTGCCTCATGCATTCATCAAATATGGTTCCATGAATTTACTTTAATGCTATCTGCCATAGCATTTCATGTCAAAGCGAGAGTTAGACCTTTCGCTGCCATGATGAGCGAGAAAAAAGGTAAGTAGAAGATGTCTTGGCCGATTGAAAAAAAAAATATATGATCGATTCTTTGCATGTTAAGATTGAACTTTAATGAAACCAAGCTAACTTATAATTACTCTTATTTACCATAGAAGGTATAAAACGCTTGGAAAATAGTAATGATCGACCAAATAGAAGACATCGAAGAGGTACCTGCATGTTTAACCCTTAGATTTGATCGATGTTGAGTATCATTTGATACTTGAGTATCATCAATCTAAAGTTATTTTTCACGCAACCTTGTTTTCAGGTCATATGTATAAAAGCTCGATCTTAAATGTCAAATTTTTTCAGCACGCGCTTCATTACTCCAAGATACTCTCAAAATGCGCTCAGCCATTCCCATTCTAATTTGCTGCTTGTATGCACTTAGCGCTGTCGACGCCACACCCTTTCCAAATGGAGGAAATGCCGAAGTTCAGCAAGGTATAGTCAAGGCTGCAGAACCTCAACAACTTTGGACCGAAGACAAGAGTGACGTCGATTATAATGATGAGGACGAGGATGGAAAAGGTGGCAATGGTGGCCACAACGGCGATGAATGTGCTACCCGTTTGGTTTCCATCTTAATTGGATCTAGCACCTTAGCCATTCCCTGCTTGGGAACCGGTTCTATAGTGAATCTTAACGGTCTTCTTGCCGGTGCCCTTCCTTCACTTTTCCCTTCTCCATCCCCTTCTTCTTCTTTTGCTAGCTCCTCTGCTGTTTCAAGCCCTGCTTTTTCCAGCTCTGATGTTTCCAGCTCTGATGTTTCTAGCTCTGATGTTTCCAGCTCTGATACTTCTACCACCTCTGACACTACTACTACTACGACTACGACTACGACTACGACTACCGATGATGTTGGCGGCCCTCCCACCACTACTACCACTACCGATACTACCACTACTACCACTACCGAACCTACCACTACTGAACCTACCACTACCACTACTACCACTACTACCACTACTGAACCTACCACTACCACTACTACCACTACTGAACCTACCACTACCACTACTACCACTACCACTACCACTACTCATACTGAACCTTCTCATACCGAACCTTCCCATACCACTACCCATACCGAACCTTCCCATACCACTACTCAAACCGAACCTTCCCATACTACCCATAGCACCCCTCACGGAGAGGCATAGATGATATCAGATAATTTTCGCGTACTTTATTTGTTGAAGCTTTGCTTCAAAGCGAATGCTCAAGTTGATCTTCTCTTGTCTACATTCCCTTTTGCCTACTGGATGATGATGTAATGATGTTAATAAATGAATGTAACGAAGTCAAAACGTGGACTGAGACTTAATTGACACTATCTTCAATACAAGTGGATTATTTTCTGAAAGTTTATAGTGGATGAGGTTACTCACCTGGATATGTTGGGCATTCGCATGCCAATGTTCCACAAGTACAATGGAGCTTTCGACACTGGTGGCATACTCTATTTTCATACTATTAAAAAATATATTGATGCAGCTCTATACAGTATTCAGACTATCATGTATCCCAAAGTTAACAATACACATAACTATAAATTCTCTATCGGTATTCTTATGCCAATTTGAATTCAGGTTTGATCAGCGTGACTTTCTGCAGGTTTACACAGGTTGTGTCGATTAAGCGATTTTGTTCAACTTTCGTGATTCTAAATCTACTATCAGAGCGCTCATAGTATACCGCCCAAACGTTGGATTTATCGGTGTAAAAGTCATAACCCATGTCCATGCATGTCTCTGCCGGTACAGGAAGATGGATAGACAGTGTGCCTTTACTATTTCTGGAAGCGTAGGAAACGCCATTGCTGTTTAAATTATTGTCTCGACTTTGGGTTAATATAGCTTGGAGCACCCTGTGATCCAGTTTTGCTAATCTATTACTGGCGTTGATTGCGGTAACATGTACGTCCAAAGTCCTTGCGCCTATAACAAATGATGCATACTCATTAGTGAGGACGTAGTTTCCATCACTTGCAATGGCTAAATCATAAACCGTCTGTTGTGAAGTTTTGTTGCCGAGTTTGAGTGCTTTTGAAAGTTTTTCGACCTCTGGCAAACTGGTATATCCAATTTTGTGGACAATATCAGAGACGTTGGGTGACGACCTGTACCCATTTTTGCAGTACTTCAGCATTTCGGTTAGCTCGTTCACCGAGCTTAGCATGTAAGTACCAGGTAAGCATAAAAGAATGACTCTAGCTAACGTGGTCCTGTATGCAATGTTGTTTTTGTGATGAGTCCTCCAGTTGTGCAACAGCTTGCCTATCAAGTCCGCCGTAGCGCCAGAGTGATCTGATGTTTGCACCGAAATCTTGTAAAGATACATTGTGAATTCTTTACCGAGATTTAGAAGGTTTCTCACCCTAAAATCCTGCAATTATTCGGCTCAACGAAACCGATGGGAGAGATGGGTGAGAGTGAGATTATGCCTTCTGTGGCAAGGCTGAGGAAACTCCGATTTTCCAAACCTCTCAGCGAGCATCCACTTGAAGAAGCCAATAGAAGACATCAATCATAGGTGTTGACTTTTAGCAACAGTGTGCATATCATTTATGAGACTCATTTCTTTATAATGTATGCATAAATGCATAGTTGTACTTGCTTCTATAAGATCATATTACAGTATCAGTGCCCGGCCTAGTAATTTTTATAATAGGTACAATAGACTCGCGATCTCTGCAGTCGCTATATCCGCTTTCTTCCAAATACTGTATGGATTACTTGTAAATTGATCATATTGCAGCATTCCATAAATTACCAACTCATCATGGCACATGTTACGATACCTCATACATTGAATCTTGAAAACTTCAGTTTTTGAAGATAATCCTAGAATGACACTCCAAAACATGCTTTGACAAGCTCAGTCCGACTTTTCTGCATAATCCCTTAACATTACTAATCTAAACGTCAAATTCGTGTGATTTATTGCGGTAATTCTTTTTTTTATCTATTGTCTAGCATCCTCCGGAACTACTACGACTGAAGGTCGTGTGTAGTATTTGGTGTTATTGTAGACTGACTCGCCGACCTTCCAGTCCTTGACGTCCTTCATAATTTCAGCCTCACGGTTGAGTGCTGCTTGTTGTCGTCGAAAAGCATCTCGATCTGATTCAGCTGTAAGCAATGGTATGAGGTGAATTCTGGACCAAAGGTTTTCACGCTTGAGTTCTCTGCAAAGGATTTCGTAATAGTGGTGAAAGATGGTTGTAGATGAGTGAGAGTAAACAGTGTTAGAAACAATATGTTGACACGGCATTAAGTTAATTAGAAGCTACGCGGTTGAAGCAATTATTTGATGTTGTTACCTTCTTTCCAAGTTTCCTTGAGCAACTCTATAGAACCCGAATGCGCAAACTGCAGTGATGCCGGCGAAAATGACTAATCCAGAAGGTCCTCTCTTTGGAAGGTATCGTCGATACTTGACTTCTGAGTATCCACCAGGAGGTGGGAGATCCTGTGTCGCTGGTGTAGACATTAGAGGCTGGTGACTGAAGCTTTGAAGCAACTCCAAGTTGTTTGCCATACGATCCCTAAATTTTGATGACATCGTAAAAAATCACGTGCATTGACTTTCATAGTGCTTTCTGTGCGGTCGGACTTTTTGAAGATCTTTGATATGGCACGCTTATACTCGCGAAGTACAGTAAAGAAGATAATCAAAGCCCACAATCCACGCTCATCCTTAAGTAAAAGCGTGGATGTCATGGTAACTGATTTTAATATACCATTTACCGCATGGTACCTTATTAAATAAACCTTTACAGATTTACTTGGACTATCTTCTCTTCTTGCAGCGACTGGCGCGTGAAGCCGACGCGGAAGTAATGCAAACCAAAGGGAAACTAATGCAATCACATCACCTCCAAAAAGCTGTAGAGGTACAGTAGCAATTTTAACAGTAATCCTTCTGTCACCACTGCAAACTAATGCTTGCTCTGTAGCAAACACTGCAACAGTTTCGAGGATAATCCACACTAATGCCTCTTGTACATGACAACGATGCTTGCAGGCGTAGCATCCATATCAGTTTTCCAATCAATTCAACGCGAATTAAAGTAACTATTATCAATATTATATAATGATCTGGCACCAAGGATGCCAATGGCAGAGGAAATGACAATTTGTACAATGGCTCTACGTAAAGTCTCATCGATGGTTGCGAAATTATATGCTATGATGATAAGCCTTGACGATGCCGTCAGCTCCACCGCTAACAAGCCATGGCAATTCCTTGTGGAACTGGACACTTAAGACACCTTCATCTGCTTTTCGACGATGCGCAGTGTATTCCTGTACGCATGATCTGGAAGTACTTGAAATGTCCCATAATCTGATTGATCCATCATGGCCGCCAGACACTAAAGTGATACCGCTGGGGTCGATATCAAGCGCAGTTACTCCATCCAAATGGGCAGACATTGTGAATACCGAATTTCCTGCGATTTGATTGCGTCAACTAATCTGCTAAAATGCTAAGATATGGCTGCTGTTCTCAACTCATACTATACCTGTATTAATGTCATAAAACTTGATCAGCTTATTTTCGTGTCCAGTTATTAGAAGCGGCAATGTAGGGTGCGAAACTATTTTGTTTATCTGTGTGAGGCAAGAATTATCTGTTTTCAAAGGGTAAGTAAGTTGTCTTATACGCCTTCAATCATACAAATACGTGCCTGCCGATGGATCGGCTGGTATTGTAAGGACAATTTGACCAGTTTCAACATCAAACACCTTGACCTCCGTGTTTCTGTAAGCCACAGCAAGCTGTCGCAAGTTAGTATGGCAGATGTCAAGGGACGTCGGGACCGGAAGATTTCCTGTATAATTTGTTAGTATCTACTTCATGTAGTCATATATAGTAATTTGAACTTACTTTGCTCATCCTGATGTTCATCAATCACACCGTTATATGACCATGAACTCTTGAGAAGGTTTCCACTCGCACTAGTGTCCCATATCTTAACGGTTCCATCAGCGGATGCGGATGCCAGTGGCAGGTAGTCAGCAATGGCGGTGGGAAACAACTTGAAGTCCCAGATAGCATCAGTGTGACCAATGTATGGTGCTATATTTAAAGCAGAGTCTACAAAATTGAAGACAGATATCAAACATAGCCGCTGCGTTATATTCTTCAGAAACAAGAATCTTACCATATGGAGAATATGGGGATTTATCTGCGGGAGGAAGTTGCCAAACTCTGATGGTGGAATCCAAACTAGAAGAGTACAGACGCCCTTGTTCTGCTGAGATCTCAACTTTGGTTACGCCCATGGTATGGCCGCGATAAGTTATTATAGGATCCATCTCCTCATGCGAACTTCTAGCCAATCTCGTCAGTTGGAATTATAGGCCAAAAGACCCAAAATATGAAGGCTAAGCACTTACTTTTTCTGCATAACTGAGTCTTTTACAATGGAGTTTTTAAGGTCCCATATTTTTATGGTACCGTCATCAGAGCCTGAAGCAATCAAGAGTTCATTGGCATGGAAGCTAACGGATCGAACACAATCAAGATGTCTGTCGCGTCGCACGACTGTCAGCCTTAAAGTACATTTAAGCGAGTAAAACGGTCTCATGTGGTACTTACCCACGGAGGTTGTGTTTAGCTCTCCACATTTTTGGTCTACTCTCAGAATCTGCATCCTCAACCTGATCCATGGACGTGTTAGAGTAATAAACTCAGCAAATATTTATGCAAACAACTTACTTCAACCTCAGCCTCGCTTGGTAGCTTGAGATTGTCCACTTTTCCAAGAAGACTGTCTTTTGAAGACATTGGTATATTGTTCTCTTCTGCGAAAGAAAGTATTAGAATTATATGTGTTAGAACATAATCAGGATACCACTTACGGTGGATTAATCTTTCTGCATTTTTGAGCAGTTTTCGAACTTTGTCTGCACTCAAACTATACTTTTCTTGCACATCCTTCGTCTATTACTTCCATCAGTACCTTTCTAATACCCTACATTCAAATACGCAAAATACCTACCAATTGCTCTTCTTCAGATAGTCCCTTTCGTGATCCGCTGCCTGGGTTGGATTGATCACGCTGTTTTCGTTCCTTTGCAATGTTGATTACATTGTTTATCATAGCAACTTCATCAACGTTGTCTGGAACCTCTACATCAGAGATAGTTGAAGGAATGTCATTGTCTTTATCTACTTTTTGCTGTTGCCCACTCTCGATCTTCCCATCTTGTAGTAAGGAAGTGTTATGTTGGGGTATAAACGTTGACATACTGTCGTCTGGTTGTTTTGGGGTCTGTCGTCTAGCTGCCGCTTTGTTTTCCTCACTTGGATCTTTCAATGTAGAGATGGATTCTGTGTCGTGTTGCACATCTTGGGAGGCTTGAGAGGTAATTTTCGAATATTGGTTCTGCAAGCCTGACGTAAATGCTGTTGTGTATGGTAGCTTGGAGGTTGACAAAGCTAACTGATTGATCTCCTTTAGGCAGCTTTGTGAAATGAATTAGTGTCAGCTCACTCTTCTGAACATAGTGAATATCCCTCTCGGTGACTTACGATTTCAATAACTCTCTGCTACGAGTTTTGGCCTTATCATCTATTTGCGAAGCGACGAATGCAGCAGGTAATTTGTCTTGCGATTCCAATTTAACACTTGCATCTTGTGAGTCCCTTAAAGAAGAAAGATTGGGAGACGATGCTAGCAAATAATGCTCAGTAACATGTTCAAGTAGCACACTCATTCATCCTTATACTACGTACGCGGGTTTGGTGAATCAACTGTACGTGTAAACTCTTCTTGCTGTTGTATAGTACGAGCCTTAGGATTGTTCATATACTTCTTCCTATATATCTTGGTTAACGGAGGAAAATGGTATACCAACGAATTAGTTAGGTTTGCGTACCTTTCCTGTCGTAGCGCATATTCCAACATTTTCACTCGTTTCATCAGATCCAGCTTGAGGTTAGCAAAACCTCGTCTTTCACCTTCAAGTAATGCAATTCGAGCCTATACCAATCGTTCAAGAGTGATATATAGGTTAAGTATAATACTGCTTTCTTTATGGTCGCTTGAGTCGCCGATTTGCTATAATTATGAGAGGCACGTCTCTGCATAATCATCGACTTCACTAGTGGTACCCACATCGTTTGATATAAAATCTAATAGCCAGATAACTCACCTTATATTCTGCTTTTTCTATTTCCCATTCGTTTCTTTCACGTTCGAATCGTCTCCATTCTTGTTGTAGAAAATGTAAAACACCTGGCAAAGTATATTCTGGTGACTGAATTGCCAACGAAAAGTTGGAGGGAATATTGGCATCTTTCATAACGTTGTCCCTCCCATTCAGTAATCGCTGCTGACTCGATTGTGGCGTTTGTTGCATCATATGTCAAGTTGACAGTTTAGTTGAAGATGGTTGATTCCTGATCGTGCGATCAAGCAAAACCCGAGCTCTGAGTTTGGCAAAGCACCTGAACTTGGCTCTCCCGACTCCCAATGTCAAAGTCCGACGTCACTCATGAAGTCCACATTTGAACATACCCAAAACATATCTCAAACATGATGAGTGAATATAAAGGAGATACTTTGCGTGTATATATTATGATAGTTTTTCTTAAGCTTCGGTGACTCAAATGCCGTATTGGAAAATCCACATGTTCTTTAATTGTCAATAGACTGGAAAGTCTCAAGGGTATATCCTGCCGCGTCTACAAGCAAAATTTACAAATATCATAAATTTTATCATAGTGATGCCAATCTATCAATGTGCATTTGATATGCGTCAGGTTCAGTACTGACTTGCTGAGCGTCTCTGATCGCCTCCATTAGCCTTGTTGAATTTAGACTATAAAGAGCGTCCAGACAATCTATAAAAGCAGTCTGATATTTCAAGTTTGATAAGTAATAGCACCGAGTGCAGTAGAAAAGAGAACAAAATATTACCTTCAATTGCCTGTCAGAAGACTCATCTACATATTCTATTTGGGATACTAAAGCATCGATTATTACATAAATTCCTTCATTGGAAATAGTGTTGAATATTGCTGACAGCTGATTGTAAAGTGAAAGGCACACAGTTTGTTTTTGGTCCTTCAATCGCGATAATAGGTTGTGAAGGCAATGCTTTTCAAGTTCGGCGCTAAACTTGCCATCCATTTTGTTGTGTTGCTTTATGAATGCTGTCATTGCCGAAACTGATAATACCCTGGTCTGTTCATCTTCGTCTTGAAGACATTTGGTTATAATATCCAGGATAAAACCTTGTTGATCGTCACCTGGCGTTATACTTTGCGTTTCCAGAGCAGTCGTCAGACAGACAATCGCTTGCCTCCTCAATTGATGTTGAATGTTGAGAGCGCAGGAGCCATTCTGCGGCTCTGATGAAACAATGCACAATGCTATCATTTCCTTTAAAATGATACACGACTGTTCTTTGATATATAACGTGTCTTTATCCATATTGTACAGCCAAGTCATAACGGCCAAACATCTATAAATCAGGCTTTAGAATTGTATTCATTAAATAGAGCGAGCAACCAAAAATACCTTAATCTTGCGCCTATGACAGAGCTGTCAGTATCTCGTCCATTTTTACCATCAGGTTGTTGAGATCCGCATTTGACGAGTACGTTGACTATTTTATTCACAGTATCGCTGCTTTCAATGACTTTGTGTCTGCTTTCCATAATAATAACTTCCAGCATTCGCAAAGATATGGATTCGTCATTCCATTTTTCAGGTGCGTTTCCACGAGGTTTGGCAATGGTTTCGAGAAAGTATGGCAGGTACTGGACAAAAACATCCTCTGGTTTCTGAGATGTACCGTGAAGCATCATGACAGTTTTGACTAATTTTTCCTTCGTATTGACGGAATCAATAATAGTCACCTTGTCTTGCTGAACACCCATCGCTATGTCTTTTCCTGACATGGAGCATAATGCCATCAGCTGTAAAGCTACCAAAACAATTTTGTACCGGTTTTCCTCGCTTAATGGCTCATGCGTTGTCTCTATACAGTGAAGTATTGCACAGTCCAATATATTGGCAGCACTTTCCATGTACCGTTCTTCATTCAGCAGTATCTTTGACAACGTTGGGCTTTTCAAAAGATCCAGAATTCTTGATAATTCATGTAAGCTTATTGCATCTCTCGCTGCGCAGTCTATAAATCGGTCTAGCAGCCATATAGCAGTGGAAGGATTCATACGTGTATCAGCTTCGAGTGTGTTCGAAATCTGTGGAATTAATATGTCGAGATAGAAAGATGACTTTGGAATCTTTTTTGAAGTAACATCAATTGCATCTGCGAGCTGACAAGGAATGCATCATTAGTCGCCAATAATGTTCATTTAAAGCTTTTCTTCTAATCTTTAGTATACATACTTGATTCAGTATTCCTTTCGAATGAACTTCGAGCTCCCGCACGGTCGCAAGCGTTGAAACAATAAACTTCAATTGCATTATTATGTCCTCTTGCAAAGGAAACTTTAGCAAAATTTGTAGAGCACTTAATGAAAGTGTTCGCTGTTGATTGAAGGGAATACACAAGACGTGTGAAATGGAATGAAGGGATCTCTTGAAGGTATGATGTATAAGATTTGTGAGGCCTATTGAAAACTTGAAAATGAGATAATGTACGCAATAATGTATAGAACAAGAAATAAGCTGTATCTTACCAACTGAGGTAGTCTCATTTATGTTACTCGTGGCTGCTAAAATGCCAGCATCTTGCATATCTTTGATACATACATGATCAACGTCGCCAAGCCCTTTCTCACCACACTGCCGTACTGTCGGAATGTCATCAACAGCTGCTGTCAGTAATAGCGGAAGAAGTGCATCCGCGAACTTGTATCGATCTATTGGCGAACAAGTGGTGAGCCATGTGGTATTGCAGCGCGCCAATGCTTCTCTCACGACGGGAGAATTGTCATAGGATAAGGTCTCCATTATGGATTTATCGTGGTCCTCGGTCACTTCCACCAACGGTTTTAGACCAACGAAGTTGGTCACCACCAAACGTTCCACGACCTTGAATAGTGAATAAACTAAATCATCAGATTTAAATTTAAAAAATTGCATTGACTGATTTTTATTTCTTACCTGGATACCCAAGGTGCGAAGGATAGCATGTTTATGTCGTAAAATGGGGGTTACTGCTTTCGTGATCTTGTCACCAAAGTATCCAATATAGCTTGACTTTCTCTCCGTTATCGTCAGTAGCACGCAGCATGCTTCCTTTTGTACATCGGGAAACTTGTCCTTGATACAACCTTGAACAACTTGTACTATATCATCCGCTATAGCCGGTTTTATAGCTTGCGCTGAACATTTAGATAAAAGAAGGTTCAATAGCCTCACAATTCCTAGCCGAATTTCCTCTGATTCTTCTTCAGGCTCTCTCATTTTCGGAGCAATAAGAACTCTCTTTTTGCACAACTCTAGAGTGGCTGCAAGAGCAAAGCTTGTATCAGACGAATATGAAAAAGCGTCATATGTGAACTCCAGACATTGTTCTCGGCATTTTTCGACGCGGTCCTGACATATGCAGTTCAATAATATAGTGTGCGTATTTTGAAGGAAGTCTCGAGCAGTCTCAGGATCCTTGAGTTTTCCCATTCCGCATTCTCGTAAATTACCAATGGCAAGGCGCTTAGCTGTTCGGTCTATTGAATTTGGATTTTGAAGGACTAACAACGACGGTTGCAACGTCTACATTGGCGTCAATATTTTTTAATGACTTTAAACTACAAGACACTCAGGTCATATTGAATTGCTTACTTCCAAAAGGCTTTGCAAACTATCCGCCATGCTAAATCAAGTTGCTGGTGAATTTCGAATGCGAAAGAATGACTCAAAGGAAAGTTCAATTTTTTAAACTTTTTTTTTTTTAATTGTCCAGAACTGCAACCGTAACAAAAATTTCACAGGGTATGTAAATCATAAGCGTTCACTAGCTCGCCTTCGAAGAAGGCCACCGACCATATGTAAACCTATATTGTCTGAAACACCTTGCTTGCCTTGATAGGATTCATCCATATTTGCGTTTCCTTCCTCCAGATCCCGCTGTCGGTCAGGCAGTGGTATCAAGCCTTGTGGCTCTTCCGCCAAGTAGGTACCAGTATTTCTTCGACCAGCTTTTGTTTGTGATTCGACATCTGTCTCCTGGCTCCTTCTAGTAATACGATCCGTGTTTTCATATCGATAGTCGTCACCATATTGTATGCGTACCGTATCGTCTATCTTTACCCTGTTAACATCGCTCGGTGATCGCTTTAAATTGCTGTCAGAAATTGCAGTAGATTTTGAGGGTCCATGGGTCGACCTTCTTTTCAGTCCTTCTTGTCCTAAACTAGCGGTCGATCCGGAGAAACTTTCACCATGTCTATTGCGGTATCGAATAGAGTCCCTACCAGTATCATTTGCCCATTGGAGATTCCTCTCTACATCTGTCGCTGTTGATATTGCCTGCGGTGCGACATCTTCTGGTATGGCCCCAGCAATGGTTGGTGTTCGATGCTTAGGGCTGCTCGTGCTAGCTGATGATGAGGTGCTGCTAAACGTCTTCGATCGAGGTCGTAACTTTGAAGATGAGTTGAAATTGTCTTGTAGCCTCGAACTTGACATTACAGGCTGAGTTGTAGGAAGGATGGGGCCTTGCGAAGTCGCAGGCATGACCGTGTTCTCAATAGTAGCTAATGCGGTATCTGGTAAGACTGGCATTCGACGAATATTATCAGGCTGGTATGGACCAACGAACCGTTCCCCGGTAATAAATGGATGATTCTTTGCTTGCTGGGGAGACCATCGAACGATTGGGTCAAGCTTCAATACGCCTTGCAGAAAGTCGATCAAGGCTAAACGATTTTGTTTCTCTGTGCGTATTCCGTTAGACGTCTGCATTTGGAGAGCCAGTTGATCCAAATTGCACCTACCACGATCTTTTTCTTGATCACTCATTCCCTTACGTGGCAGTGCATACTCCATAATCAAGTCTTTCAACTTTGTAGTATGAAAGTACATTTTACCCGCCAGCTCTGTCTTTTTTTGTTCTCGACCATATGTCTCTCTTGATTTCAGAGCAAATCGCTTTTTAGGATCCCCCGTGGTATCACCTGTTCTTTCAAAAAAGCGCCGTGCGTTTTCTCCCTTCTCTATCATGTAATTGGAAGGTACCCTAATGTCGACAACCACCACTGTAAGCAAGTATGCACTAGACCACAACATGATATGATGAAAGTAACACTTACCCAAATGTATCGACAATACGGGATACCTGATTATACTCTGTACTTCCGGGAAACAATGGCAAGCCAAGAAAAAGTTCAGCAATGATACATCCAAATGACCACATATCAATTGCGGTGGTGTACTGCAATCCTAAAAGAACTTCAGGAGATCTATAGAACCGTGACTGAATGTAGGTGTAAATTTGCTTGGACTGGTGGCACGCTGATCCGAAATCAATAATCTTAATAGCCGGTGATTCCAAGCTACTCAGAATAAAGTGAATCACAAAAAAAAATTCATATGCATAAGTCACTGATGATATGAAACATTTTGTGGCCCCCAGGTTATGCCTTTCAACACCAAAACTTACTTTTTGAGCAGAATATTTTCTGGTTTGAGATCACAGTGTATGATGTGATTTTCTTTGAGTATGATTAATGCATCCAATAGTTGAGTGGCAAAGACTTTCACAAGGTTCGTTGAGAGGCCTTTGAACTGATTTTGTTTGATTAATTCGTATAAGTTGACTGATAGCAGCTCGAAGACTAGACATAGATGCTGTTTGTGAAAGAATGTATCGTAAAGTCGAAGCAAATGATGCTGATCGTCTGGATCACTTTTAGTATTCAGCTTGAGAAAAATTTTGTCAGCTATATTTGACCGCAATAAATCTATCCATGAAGCATCCTTACATGTTTGAGTATATCTACTTCCATTAAGCTTTGCTTTAGATAAGCAGGTTTGTTTTTAACCACCTTTACACCAACCAATTGCTTCGTCATCAAATTCTGGCATTTCACAACTTGGCCAAAGGTACCTGCTCCCAAAATATCCAATATTTGGTATCTAATATAGACATTGTACTTTTTAGTTCAAATAATGTAAAGGGCACGTGCTGCAAGTTTTGTATACCTTTGTCCTTCCTCTGCGCCAAGAATATCATTCACATACAAGATGTAATCGTGCTCTTCATTATCAAAGCCTTCATTCTTGGCCGGCTTACTTGGCTTGGTCAACACACGACGGGGATTCTTGCCGGGGTTATAATTGTAGGCTGGGTTGATAGCAGAGAAAGTTTCGCTAATTCGTAGAGTTAAGGCTTGGAGAGGCTACGTAGAACGGTGTAACGTTAGATCAACGAACAGACTATTACACATGGTGTTTAACTAAAATAAAAAAAAGTACCGTGACGTGATGTGGTGAAGTACTGCGCTTGGGTATCTGAGCTGCACCATCTTCGATTTTGCGAAACCCTGCGAGGGAAGTCTTGGGAAGAGCAGTGTCCTGTGAAGCAGTGTCCTCAAATTGAGTAGGCAAAATGCGAAGTCGAGGCTGTCTGATTTGATGTGGACTTAATGCAGAGCGTTGATTGGTGAATGCAGCAGGAGGCTGCGTATGTATTGAATAGTCCGATATCCTACGGTTGTGAGTCCTCGGTCGACCGGAGAATGTCTGTGAGTTTACAGCCATGTTCTGATTTGCTGGAAGAGAATGCCGGTGAGGAGTGAATGTAGCAACATTGGTTGCTGTCGGGGACGCTTCTATAGGTTGTGTTGAAGTATCCATCGAATCCATATTGAATCAAAGGATTGCGGAGGAAGGCTGAAATAGCGCTGCTTGAGTTTCCCTACATGATGATTTTTGATTTTGGTACTGTGAAATTTCTGTACGGCTAACTCCCTTCCTTCTCCCACGCTGACTGGGGACCATGACTCACCGGCAGATGTACTCCATTGCACGTCTCGTTAGACAAACAGCTGTACGGAATAGAATGCCAGCGACAGTTCGCTACTGGTCTAGCGCTCGGGAACCTCCTCCGCCCAACAACGTTTTACGCTTTGTGGAAGACTACTGGGATATTATATCCAACTATGTGCGAGAACCTGGTAAAGTGGCACGCACTCACCCAACGTAACCACAAAATGCACCATATATTGTAACTCACAAGTTTTTTCTACTAGGCTTCTTTTCTTTCAGCTCTACTACTTCCAAGCTGGCCATACGCGACACAGCATTTATGCAAAAGCTACTTAGTACGGTGATCTCCGAAGATACGTCTTCACCGGTGAAAGGAGACCTTATGCCAAGCGTTGTTGTAAAAGCCTGCTGTGAACTCTATGAAGGACTGGATCAAGTAGGTTGCTGGATGGTTAGGATTTCTTGATCGTGTCAAATTACTAAGGGCGTTGAATAGGAAGAGAAAATCAAGTTTTTTGAAATCCTTGTCCGTGATTTTGGTAAGCCTTTATAGAATTCACGCAATGTTTGGTAAACTGATATTCAATGATGGGATAATATTATACAGGTGTTGATCGAAAACAGACGGTCGCAGCGTCCGAAAACTACCTGAAACTAGCATCCTCCGCAAAAGCATCTGAAGTAACGTGTTATCCTTAGATGCACTACCCCAAACTAATTGTACAACTTACTAATTTGTTCTAACTCTAGTCCCAGCTATGGAGGACGGAATTGGCTTTAAAACATAGCCTAGATCCGCTTCACAGTACATTCTTTGATAGAGTCAATCAGTTACCGGGAGGAATGAAATTTCTTATAGACATGCGTGCAGATTTATTGGTGAGTATGGCCTTGATAAATGCAAAACGTGCGAATAAGCTAATTAAATTACATTTGTAGCAAACGATAGGTTCTTTCAAACATAAACAAGATGCCATTGGACATTTGATGGCTTTAGATGCTAGTATCAAAGCCAAACTACAGAATTGGCTATTTGGGTTCTTGAAGCTTGAGCGGATTACATGGCAGAGCCCTGCTGTAGTGCTAGAAAAGATTGGACAATATGAGGCGGTACATGCGGTCAAAGATTGGCAAGACATGAAGAGGTAAGCCTAAAGTTCAGCCCCCCATATTCGATTGTCTTCACACGTGTAATGACTGGTACTTTCCTATTGTGGATGGTAGACGAGTTGGCCCAAGAAGACGAGTTTTTGGATTTTTCTTCAACAATATGCCAACAGAGCCTCTCGTTTTTGTACAAGTTGCACTAGTGGATTCCATATCAACATCCATCCAGCGCATTCTTACGGAGGAAGACCTATCTATACATCAAGACGCTCAAAAAATTTCATGTGCGACGTTTTACTCTATTACAACTCAGCGTGGTCTGAGTGGAATCAATCTGGGGAACTTTCTAATCAAGCGAGTAGTGCGCGACTTAAAAAAGGAATTTCCACAGATTAAAACCTTCGCTACGCTTAGCCCAATACCAGGCTTCCGTGGATGGCTACGACACCAAGTTCAAGTCAATGAACACATCAGAAAAGAGCTTGAAAGCATATCTACAGTCGGATCTATCCAGGTACGTAGGATGAGGTTACAGATCTTTCTAAAGAAATTTTTTGATTTGACTAACCGTGAATACTCCACTTTGGCAAAAAGGAAATTGTTGACACTAACGATTGGATTCACGATAATGCAAAGTCATCAGCGATTAAGCCGGTTTTAATGCGCCTGTGTGCAGAGTACTTGCTTTCTGAGAGACGCGGCAATTTTGCTTTGGATCCAGTTGGTACGTTAATATGCCAACAAAACACTGTCACGTACAGTTGAAGAGTTCGTCCCTGTTGACCTTTACTTTCTATTCGTTTCTAGCAAACTTTCACTTGCGAAACGGAGCGTGCGCTCACCAGTTGAATTGGATGGCAGATACCTCAGGTAATATATAGCCGAACGATACATCATATTTCCATGTCGGTCACAGCAAAAGTAATCCCAAAATATTTTCAGACAAAGGTATTGCCGAATCATTCTCCATCATGGTCAACTACAACTACTTGCTGGATCACATAGAAGAAAATAATGAAGAATATCTTGCCAAAGGCATCATCACCGTGAGCAATGCTGGTAATGGAGATGATAACCAATGGCTTAGGGAGCGTGTTAGCGATAATGTTCGACTGGTCGCCGTGGAGAACTAGTGAACGGCCGATATCCTTAATTAGAGTGTACTTGTAGAAACACAGTTGGCAAATATACCTATGCCTTTTCATAAATTGACACTATTCATTATATGATTACGTGTGTGAATCTGCTTGTTTATAGAAGTTGGAAACATTGTTACTGTAAAATATTTCAACTAATATTTGGCATAGAGGTAACGAAAGCGAAGCAACAGAACTGAACGAGTTTCTGGTGTAGATAATAATATGATACATGTCATTTGGGGAAGTTCCATTACATTAGAGAAGGCTCCTCTGCCATACTCTTCTTAATCTTGAGAAGAATACTGGTTTTCCAATTGTCCAGTTTAGTCTTTTCATCAAAAGCATACACTTTTTGTGTGAACAGATCGACCTCATCGTTTTCGACACATTCAAGAATGTCCTATTAAATAGTATTATTAACTATGGGCCTTTCCGATATCCAAACTATTGCAAAACAGTGCTGATATAAATACCTGCAAAAACTCGTATTCTCGAGTGCTTTCAAAAGATACATCCATATTGCAATATTTCTCCAACGCTTGTTGAACTCGAACAGTATCCTATTATCTGTTAGACCACATCCATAAACATACAAACTGACATTGATAATCAAAAAAACGTACCCCTGTACAAAGTTGGCAAAGACCAGCCTTCAAGAAGTATTCCTTAACTGACCACTTCGTCAACTGGTTGTCCACTGAAGCAGCTGCAACGCTTTCAAACTTCTCAATAGCATTATCATACTGTCCAAGTACAGCAGCGAGGTGTGCAGCCTTGAGAGTACACTTGCTGACCATTCTGTAGAGGTAAAACAATAATAAACAAATATTAGGCCACGTAATTTTTGAAAGATAACCTGGAAGGCTACACATACGCTGGTGAATCATCTGCAAGATACAGTTGAGCGGCATTATCCCAGTTATCGAGAGCAGCAGGTAAGTCGACAAGATCATTTTCGTAAATCTCTGCTACTTCACTATGATGTTTAGCAGCGATTCTGAAATTTGCCATTTCTTTATCGATGTTTATAGCCTCCAGTAAAGCTCCCACGGCAGCTATATATGAAGATTTCAGGTTGGTAAGTTGGACCACACACAAGTTGCTAGAAAAGAGTAACCCTTCTTTCTTCCTCTCATCATACCTTCTGGCTTTGACTTCTTATAGCACTTTGAAGCGTTTTCGTAATCGCGAGAAGCTTCAAAACGTGAATCTGCGACTTTTTTATGGAGTTCTGCCGCCTTCATGAAAGTATCACCTGCATCAATCCCTGAAACGCCATAGAATCAGTGTTAGAGATATATCATTCTAGTTATTATCTTTTGTCCTTTCTGCATTCGTACAGTTGGTTGGATATAGTATAAACTTCAGTTGTCAAGGCTCCCTTGAAGGGACTAACAGCCGATTGCGATCTTAGTCTCCGAAGTCGTTCAATGACACTGCACAATACCCGGCAGAAAAGTAATCGGACAATACAGAAACAGTCGATTGGCGAGTTGAGGTTTGGACAATGGCATCGAAATCACACCCTTGCCGGAGAGGCTCCCAATTAACAGTAAATGGTTTACTTACATCTCTTTGCAAGTTTGAATGTGTTTCCGGCTTTGGCATAAAGCTCGGCAGCGTCTTCGTATTTGTTACCCCCTCCAAACCAGCCCCATCCGTTCAACTTCTTTTCAGCTTGCTGTATGTATTCTTGAGCTTGTTGTTCTGACATCGGCACTGAGGGAAAGGTGAGTGTTGAAAAGCAGTTATCAGAGGAGCCTGAAGCGGAAAAGCTGGTGACCGCATTGCTGTGATTTTCGTTGGTCGGACCTTCAACCTCCACAGCAGTAGTCTCGACCAAGCCGATATCATCATCAGGATTGAGCCCGAGGAGATAGTTTCGGTAACAAGATAACCGTAAAAAAAAATTGAAGATATGAAATAAGATTATAATGTATATTGATTGAGTTTGATTATTGTTAATATCTCTCTATTTGACTCATTACTGCGACTTTTTAGCCGGTGCTGCCGGTCTGGATGCAGATTGGGTATACAGAATTGTACCAATGAATACCAGAATTGAACCAAAAACGGCTCCCATATCAAATGCATTGTTAAAATACACGATAGATATCACCAACGATGTAAACTTTCGCAAATTAAGCACTAAATTTAGCGTCAGTGAGGTGGATATGGCTGTCATTCGATTAACCCCTGAAATGCAAACGTATCTGTGGACAATGTCTCCATTATTATATATTTTTGACAAAACTTTCATCATTTCCATGGTAACTTACTGGGTCAAAACGTCCATTATGAGATAATACCATAGTTTTGGCATCTGCAACGAAGCCAAAATGCTTGTAGGTATGATTGAGATCAAGTCATTGGCGAAAGGCAGTTTCTCAACCACCTGTAGCGGGGAAACCAAAGGTGATTGATTGTAAATCTGAACTTGATTCCAGATGTCCTTGTAAAAAAACAAAAAGATCGGAAGTGATAGTCCATGCTAAAGGAAATATGCCAGAATGAGAAACATATCTCCAGTTGCACGGTCCCCTTATTTCTGACATCCATCTTCAATACTTACAGTGTAAAATAGACCCTCCCTCCAAGCCTTTCCGTATTTGCGATAAGTAATCTCTTGCAGAAGACCCAAGCCAGCAGAAAGCACCATTGCAATCGACAAAATCAATATTCCCAAAGCAAAATTCGACGACGGCCCTGACTCTTTCTGCAAAATTTGTTGGCTCGTTGATTTGTATACTGTAGAACTATGGAAGGATGCTTACCTTGCTGTCAGACTTAGTTGAAGCGATGGTTGCCCAAACAACTCCTATTGTAACCAAGATGACTGCCGTCACCTGTCCGGTTGAATATCTGAATATCCGTCAGCAGAAGTGGTAAATCCGCTTGCGACTTTCAAACGAGATGAAACACGACATACCTTTTGCCAAGCAATAACCAGCCCAAAAACATGTTTACAATGAGGCCACCGCTCCGGAAGATGATATGCAACGGCATTGATATATTGTAGCCGAGAGCAATATTGTTCAAAGCCGAGACGACGTAAAATATAACGACCAAGATGAACCATCGCTGTATGGGTACAGCGCGAGGTTTTAATGATGGTAGAAAAGTTGGCCACCACCAGCATCCAGACGCGCTTGGCCATTGCACATGATGAAACAAGCCTTCGAAAGCAACAAAGATAAACTGACCGAGAGTGATTAATTGACCTGTAGTAATATTAGCAGTTAGAACAAGACGTTGCACAGACGCTAATTTCAAGGCATGCCAAATTGAGCATTCATATTGTCTCTGTGACGATATTGCTCAGGAACATACCACTTTTTGGCGCATCACTATAGAAAGGATCAAATCAGCATATCAAATAGTGTAGAAGATATATCGTTGAACGAAGTTTAAAGGAAATGTAAGTTACCCAACCAGGATTTCCAGCGCAAACACATTACTGCAGCAACCTCCAAAGATCAACGACAAGATCAGTATGTATTCATTGGCAAAGACTTGTAGTAGCGACTTGATGAAGGACGGCTGTAGAGATTTTGTCGTTTCTACGGACATTGGCTGGATGAACTTGTGAAAGGAATGGGTAGGGCTGATGTAAAGGTGGCAGCTCGGTTTTCAAGCTTTTGTCTTCCTTCGGCTTTCATTACGGGCGGACCAAAATTGGAAATGGCGGCCCTGCCTGAGCGAAATCTCCATCTGGTCAGCATCCAATCAGATAGGGCCATGCCTTTCCTTTGCCCTCAAGTATTCAGTCATAAACCTCTGTAATTTTTATTTTATTTTGATGAATTATTTAATGGATGGATGTGTGATCTGTTAGCTAACGGTAACTATATGCATTATGTGAAAAATCAAGAAGGGTATCATGGCGGACAGCAGTAAGCACTGGTGGTATCGGTGTATATGTCTTTCAGGCGTTCATCGTCAGGGACGGTGTCTTCATATTTCTGTATGGTGGTATGACTCCATAACAAAGATTTAAGCTGGGTCTCAGGAGTGCAACATTCTGAACCGTCACTGGCACTGGACGCCACCGAGCATACAGTATTTAAAGACGGTCCTAAAGAGTCTTTGCGGGAAGGGCCGTCAACCAGTGACGAGTCGTTAGTAGAGCGGTAGGTCACGTTTGGATCGGCATCAACCAGCTTGCCGTTGTTGGCAAGGTCAGAAGGAGATTCGTCTATATGTCCACTGAAATCGGAGTAACAGGAGCTCCAGCTGTCATCTGATCGAATACTACTGCAACGAGTAGCTGACACGGACTGATCAAAATTAGCCACTGTAGCAATAGACGGACGAGCTGACGCAGCTTTCTTGGAAAACTGAGAAGCTGGACGCTTGAACTGACTACAACCAATGATTTTGCTCCGTAGCTCTTGTATATTTAGACGAAGAGTTGGGTCTAATTTGAATATGCCTAAGAGAATATCGTTGACTTCATCGGATATAGGCAAAACTGTTTTCAAGAAGTCCGGCTTCTTGAGGAAAGCTACAAATGTTTGATCTCGAGCATTTGCCTGCTTCCAAGGGTTTCTTCCTACAATGAGGTTTATGAGAATAATTCCAAGAGACCATATATCGTTAGGCTTAGTAGCATACGACTTCGTATCAAACGAGCCTTGACACTCTAAACATCGGCAAAAGAAACGGTTCAATGAAAGTGAGTGAGATTGATAGATGATCATACGATTAAATCTCAAAAAATAAAAATGACACTTTACCTGGCGAAAGGTAAAAACTGCTACCACAGCCAAATTCATCGGTTTGCTCCTCCGAGGTGGCCAAGCCAAAATCGGCCAGCTTGCAAGTGGTTCCGTTGTCATATATTAAGATATTCTCAGGTTTGATGTCTCTATGCGCGATACCTTGGCTATGACAATAAGAAACAGCATCTATTATTTGTAGGAACATTGTCCTTATGCATTGCTCGCTGAGAGTAAAAGAGTGCTTGTCGGTTATCCATGAAAACAAATCGCACTGTCCAAGTTCCAAAGCTAACCATATTTCGGTTGCTGTTTCGATGACCTTCTCCAAAGTTACAATATGAGGATGTCGAGACAGTCTGGTGTGGAAGTTCACTTCTTTTATATGTTGATATCTTGTTTCTCTTTCTTTTGGTATACACTTGAGAGCGTGCCATGTACCATAGAATACGTGAACAGCTTTAAAGACACAGCCATATGCTCCTGAGCCGATGGGTTCTTTGATTCTGTATTGACCGACAATTGTATCATAGTAGTCTGCATACGTTGATTCGAAGCGATCAAGACCCATTGAACTGAATAGAAAAAAGAAGTTGAAGTGAAAGAAAGTGTAAGAGAAAGTATGGAAGGGGAATCGTGGGATAGTAGAATTGTATTTATATACTCTGCGAAGGGATACAAATATTGGGTCAGTACATGTAAGATGCACGCTTGGGACAATGGCTTTATTTGACGTAAGGAAAAAAAAAGTTCTCTTTTTGCTTTTTCAGGTACTACGCGCAGAGGTATACTAGGTGCAAACGAATGACCTGAACACAAAGCCTTCCCCAAAATTCAGCAAGGAAAAATTTGTTCAAGGTCGAGCTGACTGGGTGGCCACGGTGCATCGGGGATGTTTGCCCACGCAGGTGCAAGCAATCCGACTGGTGGAACGGCGATGAATTTGTTTAGGTATGAACCATGTCGATATAAACAAGCAAAAGCAATGATAGAACGAAGGTATAGAAACTGACCCATGTTCCAGACCTCCAACTTGCCTTGTTTGCTAGAGCTAACCCCATGAACACACCACCCATGATGTCCCGTGAGTGACCGCTTGAGAGTTACACCGGCCGGTCAGTGATGACCCACAAGAATGAGGATTTATTTATACAGAAATGTGATGTACGAATCGGAATAATTAAGGTGACGTTAAATTATTAACTTCCTCCTGTCTCGCTACACAAGTTGTGAAAGAGTTGATGGACAGCATGTGGGTATTGTATGGCGTCGGAGATTCAAATTATGCCAATGCGCTGATTTCCCCCCACGAGCTTTTCAGCTTTATCACTGGGATACTTCGTCACTGTCAAATCTACATGCCAACATGTCACAAAGAGAGCAGCGTTCAAGAAATAACCGCGAATCATCCAGTACATATACAATCATAACAACAGAAGACCCCGAAGACGATATTGTCAATAGAACTGTTCAATGGAGGATCAACAAAGCCGAAAATAATTTGGCTGATTCTGTGTGTTCTAACGCATCAACCTCATCCACCACTTCATCTTCATCGTCCACCATACTGGCTCCTAGGCCATCTACCTATACCGAAGCAACTAACGCAACTCAGGTTGTACAGGAGGAAGTCCTGTCTCTGCCACAACCCGTAATCACCACACCTCAACAGGACGAAGAGGAAGAAAAGCGTTGCTGGATATGCTTTGGCGAAGAGGAAGATTCTGAGGGCAAGTGGGTGAAGCCATGCAAATGCTCTCTAATTTGTCACGAGGAATGTCTTTTGAACTGGATCTCTGAAAATCAAAAGGGACAGCCTTTCCGTAGGGTAACGTACCGCTGACAAAAATAATCATCACCCGAGTCAAAAAATATACACATCCTCTAATAGCACGTTCAATAGGTCCTCTGTCCACAATGTGCGACTCCCTATCAGTTGGTAGAGAGAGTCAGTATACCATTGTATATACTATCGAAAGCAGACGCCGCAGTGCATATTGCTGCACCTTACATTACCGTCCTTGGCCTGACATGCTCCGTATTAATCTCTTCAACAACGTATGGAGCATATGCCGTGCTAACTCTGTTTGGGCCAAAACAGGGTGAACGGCTTTTAGGTCAGCCAGGCGTATGGACATGGAAAACCTGGGTGGGTCTCCCAATGATCCCAGTTGTTTTGATTGCCTCCAGATCTCGGTGGGCCGACGGTATTCTACCTTTTGTTGCAGTGCTGATGGTAAGAGCATCGGGCGGTCCACAGCAGATGCGTATCGGCTGGCCACCTAGTCCAGCTGTAACAGTTGGGTTTTTGCCTTGGTTTTAGTTAACCATTCCAGTCCCCCCCCCCCCCCCCCCGTTTTCTCCCACACCAAGGAAAAAAAAAACAAATCAGCATTGAACCAAGATAATTATTTTCTATTTACGCTAATTTTTCCTCACTCCCTATCGATTCCAACATTAGGCTGTTGTACAATAACATTTTCTCCATTGCCCGCCAATATCTTTCTCGCAAACTCGTCCGATCCAGAGATGGATCCAGAGCCAGAACCTTGGAGCAAATCCACGGCAGACCAAGACGACGGAGCTCATTTGAGTCAGAGGAGAGTGGCCACGAACCATACGATGATATTGAACCTGATATGTTGATCGGCCGAGACACTCGCGATGTTGGAATAACTGTTGTTGGCGCTTTGCTTTGGCCAGCAATAGGTAGTATGATTGGCAGGTGCGTACATTGTGGTGTGCGCTTTCCATGTGTGACCTGATGAATTTATATATGCTTTGCTCTGCTTGCAGTTGCCTTTATCACATGAAGGTAGTGCGTCGAATATTCCCTGAACCTTTTCATCGAAATGTACTTGGAGGCTGCCTCTTTGTTATTGCTAAGGTTAGTCACATCGCCATTTCTTTGGGTGGAAATATGCATAATCACGTTGTTCATGTTTGTGTTGCGAACAGGATATTGCAAATCTGATGTACCGATATGAAAAAGTGCGACAAAAGCAATCGCGACGAATCCAAGAATATCGATAGAACGAGTTACAGTTATTTTCTATTGACATTGTTTGATATTTTCAAGTTGGATCCTCTGTAAGATAATTAAACTGTACTGTATGTCACTCCTCCAGTACGCTCCTTCTCCAAAGTCAATTTGTCCAAAAATCAGAAAGAAAAAAAAAAAGAGCTTAACCCATTGGAAACTCAGATTGTAGAAGTTTCATGTAGATTATCAAATGAAAGCGAATAAAAGTAATCAAATGAAGAAGGGATAAAAGACGGCAAAAAAGTGCCTTTGTCCGTCAGTGGCTCGACTGGCGACGAAAAGCGTATACTGAACAAAGGCGCGTTCGTAATAAACCAGTCCTTGGGAGAACTGTAAACCATGTTCAGTTACTCGTACGACATATCAGCGAGATTGAAAGCGCGGTTCAGCAATAAATTAGGTCTTTGGCGGACAATGGAAGGCAACCTATTGCGCTTCAGGGTCCAAAATCTAAGGTTTCGCACTTGGCCGTGATGTTTTGTGATACAATTTGATCAAGGTCCGGTTAAAGGTAGGTGTATTTTTGTTCTTCTAGCTGTTATGTCTTCCGATTCTCTAGCCAAGCTTCTCACTGTTCTTTCAACAGAGCAGGCCAACCCCAAGTCTGCCAACATTGACAGCATTTCAACTCGCGAATTGCTTGAGATCATAAATGACGAAGATGCGTATGTCCCTGTTGCTGTCAGGAAGGAACTCAATTCTATTTCAAAGGCCATTGATCAAATATATCCACGCATGCTAGCAGGCGGAAGGCTCATCTATGTAGGCTGTGGTACCAGTGGACGCCTCGGAGTAGTGGATGCCTCAGAATGCCCACCAACTTACAGCACTGACCCAGATCAAGTTATCGGCTGGATGGCAGGAGGCGATGCTGCTATTCGTAAAGCTGCTGAAGGTGTAGAAGATTCGTTCGAGAAAGGAGACTATGACATGGAGCAATTCTCTCTCACCGAAAATGACACTCTGGTTGGTATTGCAGCATCGGGAAGAACACCATATGTTCTTGGATCCGTTGCGCATGCTAAGAAGCGCCATGCCCTGACGGTTGGAATTTCATTCAACAAAGGTATTGCACTAGAAGAAGCTGTGGATATTATGATTTCCCCTGTATGCGGCCCTGAGGTTGTAACTGGATCGACCAGAATGAAAGCAGGTACAGCCACGAAACTAGTACTTAATATGCTGTCAACTGGCGTTATGATTAGATTGGGGAAAACATTGGGTAATCTTATGGTGGATGTCAAAGCCTCAAATGAAAAACTCATCGCAAGATCGAGAAGAATAGTGAAAATGGCCGTTGGCTCTGAGGGTCATCTTCCGGGCAGCCAGGATATCATCGTCATGGATGATGCCAAAATCGATCAGCTGATGCAAGCATGCAATGGCCAAGTTAAATTATCCATTCTCGTCTGTATGACAGGACTCAGTGTTGCAGATGCCATTCTGTTACTCGAGAGAAATAATGGCGTTCTAAGGTCTGCGTTGCAAGAGCAGAAGCAATTGCAAGTATCCACTGCGAATGGTACAGAAGAGGAGAAGCCATTGGAATCCAAAGCCCGGTATATTGCAATCGATTGCGGGGGCACAAAGATGGCAGCTGTCAGCCTGGATGAAAGTGGAAACGTGGTTGGACAAAGCAATATTCCTTCCACCAATTTTGCTACTACACCATTATCTGTGTTTATTTCTAATATCGAGAAGGTCACCCGTCTGGCCTGCAATTCAGTTGGTAGCCTTCCCAATTTTGAAGCTATCTGGATAGGATCTGCCGGTTGTGATGCCATTGAATCTCAAAACCATCTCAAACAAGAATTGGCAAAGCTATTTAGCGTCATTGATGACTCCAAAATCAGAGTGACAAATGATGTCGACCTCTTAGCTTCTGGCCTTGGTGGCAAAGAAGGTGCTGTTCTCATTGCTGGCACAGGCTCCATCGCCATTCGATATGCTGATTCAGGAGAACGAATCAGACGGAGCGGAGGACTGGGCTATCTTGTCGGCGACGAAGGAAGTGGCTGGGACATTGGCCGAGCCGCAATTCAGCACACTGGTAGTGTCATCGATGAGCGATGCTCTCCAACTGAACTCAGCAAGCGAGTTTTAAGTGAACTTGGATGTACTGACCGAGTTCAGTTTATCAAATCGATTTATGATGGAGATGAATCAAGTCGCAAGGCTCGCATAGTCAAACTCGCTCAAATTGTACTAGCATGTGCTCAAGAAGGCGGTTGTACAACGTCATTGGAGATATTGACACACGCTGCGACAAACTTATCAAGAATTGCCCAATATGTCATACAGCAAGGAGATACACTAGTTCTCGGCGGGGGGCTTTTGACTGGCTCTTCGTTTTACCAGGAGAGTGTTATACAGACCCTGACCAAAGAAGGAATTTCATTAGATAAGCTGGTGGTGGTGGATAATGCTGCCATGTCTGCAGCGCTTTCTTTACTTTAATTTTTAACATACAATAAACCATCCATATATAGTTCAATGAATCCATTACCTAAAGCCATCCAATATTGAGAATGAAATGGAGTCATGATAGCATACCAATTGGCACCCCAAAAGGGCTCTGATTTGTCCATGTTCAGGCGTTTGAAACCTTGTTGACCGATCAGTCGGCTCTCATATCATTCACCGGGAATAGACCTAACTTAAAAAAATAAAATACTCAGTTGGTATAAAGCGGAAGTAGCAAATAAATTGGGTTTAAGGATTGTACTTTCTTTCTGGACCTTGATATTGCAAAAGTCACAGAATGAATCGATTCATGAAGGTGTACAGCCGGCCGATGACACAAGTTGCCATGGTCGGCTTCGTGGCTTTTTGCTTGCCAGGTTTATACAACACCATCACGGTATGTGGCGGCTCATTTTATATGTTGCAAATTGTAAAACATGCAAACTGACAACTTGGGTTTTTACCAGGGAATGGGTGCAGCAGGTATGGCCGTGCCTTTGATAAACGATGCATACACAACTAAAATATTCAGTACATAAATTTTTAACAAACACTTTACTTGGAAGGTATGGTTGATCCATCGGTTGCTGCCAATGCCAACGTCGCGCTCTATGTCGCGGGTATCTTTAGTTCCCTGTTTATTGCCCCGCTCACTTTCAAATACCTTGGAAACTACTCCATGTTTGTGGGTGGACTGACTTATCCCTTGTATATGGGCTCGCTTTGGGCATACGGTGTATGTTGTTTGTCGCTATGCTTTGATTCATGTGATGTCACACACACCAGCTGATTTTCCCCACCCCTTTAGCACATTCAATCCAGAGGCTTCTGTATTGCTGCTGGTGCACTATTAGGTATTGGTGCCCAAATGTTCTGGATTTGCCAAGGCTCTATCATGATTTCCTATCCTGTAGAGGCAGAAAAGGGAAAAGCCATTGCCATTTTTTGGGTCATCTTGTGAGTGAAAACACCTTTCAATTCTTATGAGCGGTCATGGAATAACGAATTGTAACACATACTTCAAAAGCAATCTTGGAGGATTCCTGGGAAGTATCATTAGTTTCGGGATCAATTTCAACTCTACTGCTGGGAAAGTGAGCGGTAAGTGGACCTGTAAAATAACTACAGTCGGAGACCCTTTTCTGACAATCAACCCAATTTGGCAGACTCAACCTACATCGCCTTCACTATTTTAATGATTGTCGGTGCATGCTTTGCTCTTCTCATGCTACCTAGGCACAAGGTTGTACGAAAGGATGGAAGTCGTGTTGCGATTGTTCACAAGGACGAAAAAAACATTTCTCTCAAAAGCTTGTTCGTGGACGCTCTCGCTATTTTCAAAGCCGGATTTGCCAACCCAAAATTGCTTGCCTTGATCCCATTTTTCTATTCCAGTAACTTTGTGTATTCATACCAGTTCGACGCAGTAAGTGTTCACTCATCTACATGAAACGTAACTAAGGTCATGTTCTAATGACGCTGTCAGGTCAACGGAGCACTTTTCAATGTGCGCACTAGAGGTTTGAACGGAGCTCTCTACTGGGGCAGTCAGATGTTAGGGTCCGTCATCTTTTCTCGTCTTTTGGATTCGAAGAGACTTTCCCGCCGCACAAGAGCCATTGCTGGTGTTTCTACTTTGTTTGTTTTCTTCAACATTGTCTGGATTGGTGCATTGATATCTCAGTTACAGTATGGAATATACAGCACTGGCGTAAGTTCCTAGCCTCTCATATTTGATTAATGCATACACATCGCAGCTTGTACTTATTATGTGTCAATATCCTGAACAGCTTCCAGCTGAAGATCGTTTGGATTTAACCAGTGGACCTCACTATGGTGGCGAGCTTGTCTTGTATATTTGCTTTGGTCTAGCTGATAGCATGTGGTATGTATACGCGTTGTAGTCGACAAAATTTAGAGTGCCAATTATTTATTCTTTTCAACAGGCAAACATTTATATATTGGGTCCTTGGAACACTTTCCAACGAACCTGCGACCTTGGGTGTGTATACCGGCTTTTTCAAAGCTTTTCAAAACGCCGGCGCCGCATCAGGCTGGAAGGTCGATGCTTCTCATGTTCCATACCTCCACTTTTTGATTGCCTGCTGGGTCCTCATCTTCATCTCTTTCCCTGGCGCCTACTGGGTTGCTTTTACCACCAAGGAAACCACGGGTTACAGCGAGGAAATTGAGCAAGATCAGCAGGATCGTATTGAGCATGACAAGCTTGGCAACGACGAGGTCACGGCCGCCGGTGAAGCCAATACAGCCGATGAGGACAAGAAAATTGATGATGTCAAGGAGGTAGAGCACGCAAATAAGGCGGACGCCGAGTCACAGGCTTAGCGTTTTTCTGCTGTGCAAATAATGACTTTCTTGTCTCTTTTCTTACTGCACCTTTTCCAATTAATAATTTTCATCGCCCCATTATTAAACGTAATCTAATTTGTTTTTACTACGTGGACTCATTTATCGATGGCTATACAATTCAGTCCACAGTGTGGAGTGAAGGTGCAACGTGGAATGTGTTTTAAAAGCAATTATATGATCAACGACATATTGCATCTTTCCGATATGTGTGACCACGTGAGGCACGGTGACCAAATGCGTCATGGACAAAGGGAATGCAATTGCGCTCTTGCTTTTGGTTAATTTGAAAACAAAACGATACCCATGCTACTTTTTATAATTTCAAGAAATGGTATCATACAAATTATGGGACGTAAGGCGTAAAATCACAATGATTTGAAAGAAACAAGTTACTCGGGGGGTGAATACGGATGTGGATGAGAGAATTACAGTGTGGCAATGTAATGTGAGAGCCTGCGCCATGTTTGCAAAGCTTTCCTTCCGGATCTAATCTTCGCCACCTAGGCCAAGCCTTCCTACGGAGAAATGACCATGCTTCCAGATGTCCTGATCGACGAGGTACAAGCCAAGACCGTCACCACCTGCTCGCTGCATCTGAGTTATGGCCTTGGCAAGCTCTTCAATAGATTGGACACGATGCTTCAAAGAATGTTTCCTAATTAAAACATAGTGATGGTTAAATCATCAATTTTCGAAAGGGCTGAAATATGATTTTCCTACTTTAAAATGTGGAAAAAATGGGGATCCGCTTGATCAATAGCAAGAGTTGTCAAATTCAGCGAAGCCTTATTCACATCCTTTTCCAAAGACAAACTTGATTCTGCAAAAAGGTCGAGCATTAGAAAGTTACTACGTAGTGCTCAAGATAGATAGAGATCAAATACCGATAGCATTCATAGCCGAGGTCCACTCCGTCTGAAGAAGTGTGGGGTAAACTTGTCAGCCGATAGGTCAATGAGAGATTTAAAAGTTCATTTTGTCCCTTAGGGACTCGACTTACGTTAGGTTCTGGAATCTGTTTGATCTCAACGCGACCACCACGAGTATTTTGATAATCAATTAAGTACTGTGCACTTTCTTGGTTTTCGTGGGCTTGCTCTCTGAAAAAACGTTCAAGGCCCTATTCAGAAGACAGTGTCAAAATGTGATCATGGGTAGCCGTGGCATGCATAAAATTGACTACGCCTACAGGGAGTGCGACATTATCTCTAGCAAAATACGCAGCTGCGGCCAAATACACCTGACTTGCGGTTTGTTCTATTTGAATTTGCTAGAAACGAATTTTAGACAGAATACGACACGTTATGTTACGCAGTATTTTGCTTAGCGACCAAAGTGCTGAGCGATTGACTTACACTGTTGATGCCATCTTCGGCTAATGTAGTAAAGTTTTGCTTTGCTAAGCTGTTCATTTTGACTTGCGTATGACACTACAATGGGCAGAAAAGACAATCCCTTTGCAATGCAATGTGAGGAAGGTGGTGAAATAAAAAAAAAAAATCACCCTGAAACACGCCTACAAAAATGTGATGCCATGCTGTTCTTTTCCACCTCCGCCGGAAACAAAGTGTCCCCCCCTATCCATTGACTCAAAAACATGCAAATATTAGCTATTCTGCAAATAATGAGCCTACCAGTACTTCGCTTACATTTTCTTTAAATGGCACCGAAAGGAAGGAAAGCTGAAGATTTCATAGTGAGTCATTTGACTCGGCCACCGCTCGATAGGAATGCTCAGTTTTGCTCATGTAAAAATAGTTACAAATGGCGAGCCACAGCTGGCATTAATTAGGTAGTGGCGAGCACGCGCCACACTGCCTGGCAACCAAGCAGCTCTCATTTCCGCAGCATCCTGCTCTTCATTTTATATAAAAACCAGGCTGAAACCGAGTTGGTTTTCACTCCATCAACTTTGAACGTTATATTCCTTTGGAAAGCTAACAAGACTTTCGATACAACAATCTAAAAAAACACTTCAAAACAAACTTATTATTCACAATGGCCAATACACGATGGGTGTACGCTTCTGGTTCGCATTGGGTCAATTTCGACCGGTCTACAAGCCAAGCGATTGAAAAACTGTTCTACGTTGGTGCCGCTGGTTGGGTCCATGTAAGAGCATTCGGCGGTCAAGTCTACGTCAATGCGCCAGCATGCTATGTATGCGCAAGCAATGGCTACCGCTTCACAATCGCTCGCATTATTGAATGAGAGGCTTCTATCAATTTAATTGGTTACTACTAAATAGCCAGCCGTCTAACATGTACTATAGTTCCATTTTATTACCTTTCTACCCTCCTTCCATTTGCACATAGATAAACACTGTATAATTGTTCGTCGTTTTAAATATAGACACCCCCTCTCATTCTAGCTCAACATACAAGCATCTTTTTTGAACGTAACTTGGAATATTCCACAGTTATTAATAAACCAACCAGCATAAACCAAAAATACATCATATGTGAGAAAGAAGTTTTAGTGCCTGCAATGACCACGACAATGATGAAAGGTACCGTGGATATAATGGACATGCAGTCGGATCGGACTTTTGGTACAGCCACGTCTTTGACGTAAGGAGACGTGGCTTGTGTGGTCAGGGCTTTTCCGGCAGTGGAAAACAGGATTTGGATAATGGTACTACTTGCTACGGTATCCACGAACAAGCGTCAAAAGCTTTTAATTATCATGGTTTTACCACTATGCATGACATCTTTTTCCATAAGCTGGAAACCATCATTAGTTATATCTTCTTTTTTTTTTTGGAAAGGCATAAAAAGGTAGCAGTACGCTGCATTTAAAATACAATACGCGACTGAGCGGACGGTGCCAAATCATTTCTCACAATATCATTGGACAATGTATGCTATAAGTCGGCTGTCTTATTGGCTGGTTGCTTCTAAGGACAACGAACGCTGACAGGCTGAACTGACTTCGGTAACAGTTGGTAAGCAATTGAACTCCCGCACAGCAAACTTTATTAGTCATCATGTGATGTCCTTCTGAAAACTGACATCCTTGTGTTTCTTATCAAGGAACCGATTGGGAATGACATGTTCCTAAAGTTGTTCAATGCTCTCTTTCATAAAATTAAAACAGAATTTCATGAAAAAGTGTAGGAAATGCTCTAGGGAGTAAGGAGGTTGACGACCTCCAGTGAAGACTTATGCATTCTTTGCTCTGATTGGCGGATGATCATTGTGAGACCGTGATTTTGAGACGACAGTGGGAACTAGAGTACTGAGCGTGATGGGCGGGCTTGGTATATAAAGCGGGCGCACATGCGTCAATTTTCGAACTGCTGCTGCATTTCTCCCTACTCTCTTTCTTCTCACTGTGAGTGTCAAAAATAAACATAGACGATACGCGAACTACTTGAAGAGACTTTGAATACTAATCTCCTTATCGCCTATTAGATGGCCTCATTCTTACGCGCCGCTCGTACCACTGCTGCTAGAAGATCCACTCTCCTCGTCGCCACTGCTAGCGTCGCCGCTGCTCCTCGCGCACGTATTGCCCCACAATTTGCTCGTGGTTATGCCACTGGCGAACAAAAGAAGGGCGGATCTGGAGGTCTTTTCCTAGGTAAGTAGGGGTAGTGGGTTTGTTGTCCGGGGTAAATTGGAAAACACCGAAAGCCAAATAATGGTCCGACTAACGAATTTGTCCCCATTAGGTCTCGCTGCTCTCGGTGCCGCTGGAGGTTATTACTACTACAGCACTACCCAAGATGTCAAGACCAAGCCTGCTGCTGCCAAGGAGACCAAGTCTTTGGACACCAAGCCCCTTGACTATGAGGAAGTGTATCAGGCTATTGCTGATATCTTGGAAGATAACGAGTAAGTGTATCAAACATGCGCAGGTCCGGGTGTACAATATTTGTGTCCCACAGTATTTAACTTAGTTGCATAGCTACGATGATGGTTCTCTCGGTCCCGTCTTTGTCCGTCTCGCTTGGCACGCAAGTGGCACCTACGATGTTGAAACCAAGACTGGTGGAAGCAATGGTGCTACTATGAGTAAGTTTGCTTTGAACTTTTTGTCGCTTACAAAAGCCTTTTAGCTTGGTTTTAAATGTAATTTATTGTGTCACAAAGGATTCGAACCCGAAGCCCTCCACGCTGCCAACAACGGCCTTGCTATTGCTCGTGACCGTTTGGAACCCATCAAGAAGAAGTTCCCTGAAATTTCATATGGTGACTTGTGGACTCTTGCTGGTGTTTGTGCTGTCCAAGAATTGGTAAGTGACCCTGACAACTTTAGCAGACTTCTTACCAACACCAACCAACTAACATGTGATCACGACTTTGTTCACTGATGTGATGCAATGCAGGGTGGACCTACTATCCCTTGGAGACCCGGTCGTCAAGATGTTGATGACGGCAAGTCCTGCACCCCTGATGGTCGCTTGCCCGATGCTGGACAAGGTGAACGTCACATCCGTGACATCTTCTACCGTATGGGCTTCGATGACCAAGAGATTGTTGCTTTGGCTGGTGCCCACTCTCTCGGCCGTTGCCACCCTGACCGCTCCGGATTCGAAGGTCCTTGGCAAGAGGCCCCCACTGTCTTCACTAACGAATACTACAAGGCTCTTCGTGACCGCAAGTGGGTAAAGAAGACTGTCAAGGCCAGTGGTGCACAACAATGGGTTGACAAGAAGAACCCTGATGTTATGATGCTTCCCGCTGAAATCGCCATGTACAATGACAAGGCTTTCAAGAAGTTCTTCAACGAATATGCTGACAGCGAAGAAAAATTCTTTACTGACTTTTCAAAGGTCTTCAACAAGCTTTTGGAATTGGGTGTTCCATTCAAAGGTGATGAGAGAGTTTATCACTTCAAGGCCACTACTGCTTAAAGCATAGCTTAGCATAGTGTGTGTACAGTATATACCTCTATCATTCTAAGAAAATAAAATTACAGAATATATGATTGATTCATTGGCATTCAATTTAATGAACATGGTTATGGCGTTGAGCTGGACCTTTCTCCAGTCGTACAGTGTAAACCCACCTAATATCGTTAGAATCCTGTAGTAAAACGACGTTTACAATGTATGCATCCTTTAAACAATTAACGCACTACATACCGGCTACAGTCCTATAAAGCTTGAGATCCCTTTGGTGCCTTTGATCGACAGTAGGATAAGTCTTACTGTACTACTCCAGCAGTCACAAGAGCGAACTGGGTAAAAATTTCTTGGGAGACCAGCTCCAGTAGGAAGCGCAACTTACTCTTAACTTGAGATTATGGCTGATTCTGACGATTATTCGGCGGTACCTCCTCCCCCATCGCTAAATGCAGGCAATCCCAACATCAATTTTAGTGATGCATTGTCGAAGGCGCGTGCAATTGCCGAGAAATTGAAGCAAAATAAGGATTCATCACCCTCAGCTAGCTCACCAACTAGTAAGTAACATGGCTATCTTGAAAGGCTGATTAATCACTCAACTCATAAAACCTTTATTCGTTAGCTGGCCAAAAGAGAGGATACGAAGATTCTTATCATAGTGGTGGCAGCGGTGGCTACGACAGACGCAGCTCACGAGACAATGACTACCACTATGACCGAGAGAGCAAGCGTGGTACATACGACAAATCACAATCCTGTAAGGATCCTCCTTGTATACGACTAAATCCTTTTTTTCCAATGCTTAACCTATATCATACAGACGATAGTCATAGCAGTGGTAGAGAACGATACGGACTTGGTAGTGACGAACGAAAACACTCTTCCTATGGTCCTCCTACTTCTCAACACGTGCGCAAAGAAGAATTCGGTGTCCCTAACAACGTTGTTGGTCTTGTCATCGGAAAGGGTGGCGAGAATCTCAAGAGGATAGAAGCAGCTTCTGGAGCAAGAATTCAGTTCGGCCCAGGTAGAGTCATTCTCCTCTCTTGTAACATTGCAGTACTTTCGCAAAGCCGACACCAACTAATACACTACTTTCCTTCTTAGATGAGGGTGAATCCGAAAGACGTTGCAACATTTCCGGCGAAGACGATCAAATCCAAGTCGCAAGAGATATGGTCATGCAGGTCGTTACCGATGCATCTGCCACGGATGCAAGACGAGGCGGCGGTGGTGGTGGTGGTGGAGCACATTCTGCCTACGGCTCTGGCGGTAATACAGTCACTGTGACCATTCCTGGAAACAAAGTTGGTCTCGTTATTGGTAGCGGTGGTGAAACCATTCGTTCCCTTGAAAGCCAAAGTGGGGCCAAGATTGCCATTACTCAGGAAAACCCTGGCGAACGATCCTATGAACGTACCATCAACATTACAGGAAATGAGGATGCCATTGCCCGTGCGAAGGCTCTTATTGATGATGTTGTGAACCCCAGTGGCGGATTTAGGGTAAGATTTCATGATGTGTCTAATTCGCTTTATACCTACTGTTAAACCAATTATGTTCCATACAGGGTGGGGATCGAGAGTACGGCGGTCAACCTCGCCAAGGTGGTGGTGGTTATGATGACTACCAGCGTCCTTATCGCACAGGCGCCAATGCATATGGATCACAAAACGACTCTCGAGGTGGAGGTTATCGCGGACCCGGCGGTTTCCGTGGCCAACCTGGTGACGAAAATGATTCCATTGACGTACCTCAATCGGCAGTTGGATTAATTATTGGAAAAGGTTTAAATATGTTCTGCTGCTCATGTTGACTGGAGTCTATCGTTAACGTATTGAATACATCAGGCGGTGAAACCATTCGAGGATTGGAACAAGAATCTGGAGCAAGAATTAAGGTTGATCAAGCAACAAGCAGCGCAGAAGAAAGAAAGGTTCTTCTGTTTGGTAAGTTAACAAAACACGGTTGCTGCAAATTTTTATATACTGCCTGCCCTCTGGTCAATCATATGGGCAGCAGTATAGATAATGTTGCGCAATTTGATACGATATGATCTACTGTCAACGCATTCGAGGCATGAACTTTTTTTTTTCTTTCTCTTTGCCTTCGCCCCATTGCATTGTCGCACATGATTAGGTTCCCCCGATGCTATTGCTCTCGCCAAACAGCTTATTCAGGACAAGGTTGCAGGAAATGTACATTATCGTCGTTTGCTTTGTGTTGGTTATGATTATGTGTGGTTTTTGGTCAAAGATGATGTCGCCGCCGTGAAGTATGGCGAAATGAAACAGAAACAGAAGAAAGTCGATTTCGCTTTTGTTGTATCTTCAACATGGTTTCTACAAGTTCGCAGCATCTTACGGCGATCCAGCATTATTCGGAGGTTTGGGTGACAAATGGGCCTAGTTATACTAACTTTGCATTTCTCGTCGCACATATATCTGGTTTCCACAATTTTGCTTTATGACTTGTTGATTGCATGTTGCCATTCGTTTGTACCTTGCCAAAAACTTTGCTTCACTTGTTTAGCGTGATGGTGGTCATGGTCGCTATGGTGGTGGTGGCGGGTAAGTGTACTAAATAATTTTTTTTTCCCATGAATGCTCTAGCCACTCACTCATCATTATTTCCTTCTCCTCTTATAGTGGCTACAACAACCGCGGGTACGACAGAGGCTACGGTGGACAATCTGGATACGGTGCCGATGCTGCAGCCAGTTCAGGTACTTCAGGTGCAGGTTATGACTATTCACAGTACTATGGCGGCGGTGGCTACTACAACCAAGGCTCAGGGGAAGCAGGAGAGAATGGCAAAGATGCTGCAGCATATGGTAAGATACTCTACTGTGAAAATCGATGAAACACAATGACTGACACCAACGACTAGCACAATACTACCAAGGATATCAATATCCTTATGGCAGCTATTCCCAATATCCACCCGCTCAAACCACAGAAGATTCAAGCAATCCTGATAAGGATGCACCCAAACCAGCTGGGGAGGGTGGCGATCAAGCTGACACTAGCAAAGGCGAAGGTCAAGCAGATGATCAAGCTGCTGCTGCTGCATACTATGCTCAGTACTATGGGCAACCCGGCCAACCCCAGGACAATCAATACTATCAACAGTATTATCAACAGCAGTATTACTCTCAATATCCCGGTTATGAATCTGCTGCCCCTCCTGCTGCTGCTTCCACTGAGCCTGAGACTGAACCCAAGGATGCCCCAGAAGCCAAAGAGTAAACTTACATTTTTGCAACAAATTGGCATTGAACGTAATTGCAGGTCCAACAAAAAAAGCATTGAAATATGGGCTGCCTTTATTTTCTAGTTTGTATTGAATTATAAAGATAAGAATAAAAAAAAAATACATCACTTTGTCCCGATTTTCGTAAAAAGTGCATTTCCTGCGTGGAGCCAATGGCTGGTTGCGCTTGCATGTTGGAGGGCAACTTCGGCAGAAGGTGATAACATCATGTCTCACGAAACTCAAATTTTTGCGTCACTAGTGCGCCATGGAAAAGATAGATGCAGCGCTAAATTTTTGACGGCTCCTTACCTCTTCTCCTTCCTTGCTTTATTTCTTGACAAATATGGAGTTACATGGTTCTTGCCACTGTGGAAAGACTTCGTTTGACGTGATATCTCAGACACCTGTACCCGTAAGTGATAAATACACGTACAGTGGATCGTGATATCGAACAAAGACTCTGATTAATAATGATACAACCTCTCCAGTTTATGCATTGCTACTGGTAACTAATGCGTTGGATGATGACCTGCTTCAAACATCGCTTACTGATAATATGAATTAGTTCTATCTGTCGAAAATGCCAAGGTGGTGGAGGATATGTTGTCAACATTATGGGGCTGGTGCGTACTCAACATCATTTCATCCGGAGTTAAACCTTTGGTTTTCGTCTGACTATTTTTGTGACTTCACAGTATAAAACACTGAAACTCCATGGAGAGGAATACATGAAGACGTACCAAGCTGTACTCGATAAGAGCGTTCCTGTCGAGCAGCAAGAATTATGGTAATGGATAGACCCGATTATTAATTGATATGTGTGACAAGAACTTGACCCGACCTGAACAATTTTATTTCCAACTACGTAGTGGCAACATTCGCTACTTTTGCGGTGAATGCGGTTCTCATCTATTTGCTTATGATAAACAATGGGCAGAGTGGTGTTATCCTTACGCCAGTGCTATTGACACCGACCTACCCGTTCCTAAACCTGAGGATATCCATCGCCTTATGTTAAACAAGAAGAGCAAATGCAACTGGGCCGACACACCTCCTGTCGACAATAAGCGCAACTTCTCTGAGTACCCCAATACTTCTTTAGAGGATTGGCACAAGAAGAATCATCAATTTATTGAACGAAAATAGCAACGACGGGAGTGAGGATAATTTGGAAGCAAGGGATGAATAGGATGAGGAAAAGAATGTATGTTGTGAAGACCATGATGTGCGTGGGGTTTACTGCATAGAAATCGAATGTGTACACGTAGTAATTGGGTATATGTTGAACGTAGTTTGGGAGGGATCCTAGCCGTAAGATGAGGATCCAAGGAATAAAAAGATAAAAAACCACAAACAGAGCCAGAAATGAATTATTACTTGAACAATGGTTTAGAGATCGTCATCGTTTTCTTCGCTTTGGCCATCATGGCTAGAATGATCTTGCGCTCCATGACCACTCACTCTTCGCCTTTTTGTTCGTGAAGTATCGGCACCTTCTGTCTTCATCATCCGCTTGAGCATTTTACTAGCTACAATTCTTCCTCTCAATTGATCACACGTAGCTCGCATCATTTCGTTGTCTCGTCGAAGTTCGTCGACTTTTCTATTAAGCAATGCATTCTCTTCTGTGAGATGCGATATAATATTTCTCATGTCTCCATGCTGCTGATTTTTCTTCTGTCGGTATTTAGCAGATGCAGCTTTATTCCTTTGTCGTCTCTCTTGCAATGACAGCGGGGGCGAAGAGCACACGGAAGAAGACATGCTTTCAGGAGAGGAGGCACTCAAAAGTGGCGGTGGAGACCTATCTAGCAAAGAATGAGTGGGCCGAAATGCAGAGTGCTTGGCCCGAGGTAACGAGATATTTGGAAAAGGTGGAGATGTAATGGAAGAAATTGCCATTGGCTTATGAGCAGACATATACTTGGAGTCAGCTTCCAAAGACTGAGACATATGGAGCATTGGAATGGTCATTCTGTAAACACTGAGGGGATACGTTTTGGATGCGCTTCTCTTGCTTGCTTATTATAAGTCTGTAAAGTGTCATTTCATATAGGACCAAGTATCATCTGCGACTAGGGATTTGATTTTCTTTCAACTCCTAACATTGACACGTCCGACTAATCCCGTGGTCCGAATCGTCCGAAAGGGAGGACTTATGGGGCCATATTGCAATGATAGAGGAATTGCGACTTGCCAAACCTCCATCTTTTTCGCCATTAAACCCACCACTTCAGCTGGGTTCAGTAGTGTTGGAAATAATAAATGGGAGCTACAGTTGAAGTTGAAGGCTAAAAAAGCCCATTTTTTAAAATAGCTCAAGGCTGTATATCAGTTGGTAGATCGCGAGAAGAAACACGTCCATTACTTCTGCTTGACCTCAGAAACGGTTGTATGTGATTTGATTAGCTTAAAGTTTTGTTTGGGATGATGGGTGGTGATTGCAGCATATTATTTTGCGGACCGGCAGATTTGATTGCTTTGATTTTTCTTTCGCCTTCTCTCTTGTTTACAAGTTTTATTACCAATGCCCCTATAAAACCGAAAATAAGCGTAAAATTTTGCCATCCTACCATTTAAACGATATCTATTGGTTCATCAAAATGAAGTCGTGGTCACTAGTACTCCTGAACGACCACCGCTGATGTAGGGCCACAGAAACACCGTACCGGACCCAACATATTCTAGTCCAGCTGATGCGTCGGTTACGCAAATCTTATGCCAGTATGCTTATGAAAAGGTCCATTTGAAAAGATATACAAAGCATTTTAGAATCAGTATTCATCATAATACACTAGCATTTTCGCTAGTGTGTCGCGAAGGAGTTGTTTACTGTCGTCACAAGCCAAGCCATATAAGCCAAATTGAAATTTTGACCGTTGGGTACTCAAAAACACAAATTTTTTCTTTTGCACAGCAAGCATCGTCAAAATGGATAGTCTGATACCAGTACTGAGGTCAGCCCACTCTCACACCACGCGATCATTTTCAGTCATTTAAACCTCTTTGGTCTCGTATCGTCACAGCTACCCCACATCTTCCCGACTGGTACTACGGCTGCAAAGTTCCATGAATGGTATTTACCGCACACCGGTGAACAAGGAAAAAAAAACCATATTTCACAAGCACAATACCCATGTGGGTTCACGCCCTATTGTACAATATTTGGGAGCGTTATGAGTCCTCAATTTCCACATCGAGATCAGCATACACCTTTATGTTGTACACGCTCGCACCGGAAATTATGCCCATTTGGATACCCTCACATTGGAACAGTTACACTAGCTAATTTTCATTATTATATAACGTCGCATGTAAGCCGAAGTTCGCTTTCTGAATCAGAAAACTCACTATGAAGCTAGCAATTGTTACTGTATCCTTGAGCGCCCTTGTGGCTTTCGCTGCCGCTGATACCTGCGCGTCTGCTTGGGGACAATGTGGAGGTAAAACCTTGCCAGATTGAAGTACTCTTTGTATAAAGGTATTCCTCGATCAGTTTTTTAAAGTGATATTTTCTTTTTTGTAGGTATTGGTTGGACAGGACCTACATGCTGTGCTTCAGGAAGTACTTGTGTCGCTCAATCTGGAAACCCTTACTACTCTCAATGTCTACCTGGAACTGCCAGCTCCTCTACTTCAACAACTACCAAGGCAACTACTACATCGTCAAGTTCAACTACTACCAAGTCGTCGACCACCACTACAACCACCACTACATCGTCAAGTCCAACTACTACCAATTCGTCGACCACCACTACAACCACAACCACTGCCTCTGGACCCTCCATCACTCCACTTCCAGGAGGTATATATTAACTGCAGATCATTCATAAATTTGAGTTTGAAATTTAACATCATCTTGGATAGGTCATAGTGGAAGTGGTTCCACAACTAGATACTGGTACGTACATTTTAATTAGAAAACAATAATTGAACTCATATCTTATTTTTTTTCTTTATTTTCATTACAGGGATTGCTGCAAGCCAAGCTGTGCTTGGACTGGAAAGGGTAGCGTTACAGCTCCCGTCAATAGCTGTGCTGCAGATGGTGTATCCGTACTAAGCAACGCTGCTAAAAGTGGTTGCGATGGAGGCAGTAAGCAAAAAATTGAACAATTTGGACATCATGATAAACCAGTGGCTAACTAATGTATTAAAGCGGCATATATGTGCAGCAACCAACAACCCTGGGCTATTAACGATAACCTCTCGTACGGTTTTGCTGCTGCTAACATTGCTGGTTTGACAGAAACAGACTGGTGCTGCACATGTTACGCATTGACTTTTACCTCTGGACCTGTTGCTGGCAAAACCCATGTTGTGCAAATTACCAACACTGGCGGTGATCTTAGCGGCAATCAATTCGATATAGAAATACCTGGTATGTAGCGGGTGCGTAGTCCATGGACAGATCGTGAGATACTTATTCGATTACATTGCGATACATAGGTGGTGGCGTTGGCATTTTCAATGGATGCTCTGCCCAATGGAATGCACCTTCCAACGGCTGGGGTGACCGATATGGTGGAGTGTCTTCAGCAGCTGACTGCTCAACTCTACCCTCAGCGCTCCAAGCAGGATGCCTGTGGAGATTCAACTGGTTCCAAAATGCCGATAACCCAAGTGTTACCTTCCAGCAAGTTCAATGCCCCTCTGCATTGACAGCCATTACAGGATGCTCCCGAACCGACTAAATGCTGTACGTCCATGTCCATAGTATAAAATTTAACAGGCTCAACTTTTTCTTGCTTTGAGATAATAAATGAACTATGCGCAACAATATCTTTATCTGATAAGCGATTTGGTCTCAGTCCATGAAGGCTCTAGCTTTCGTTACGTAATTTAAGTGTTTCCATGGTGTGTGGCGCCATTAATTTTAAAATAATAATCGTTTGGAGGATGTTACATGACCTAATCTGTCAATGAAGTGTGTGGCCTGAGGACCTGGGATCTGTCCACTGACTTTCAATTATCGTCTGTTCTGAGATGAAGTTAAGTCGGTCCAGATCCGTTGCCAGCAACTGGGAACCGCCTATTCCACACCACGTGTGAAGGGTACTATACTGCATCCTGCTTTACCGAGCAAGGCTACTACTATCAGCTTATGCGTTGATAATAGCAGGATTAGTCTGTCATAAAAAGTTCTCTCGTGTCTTTTCAGGCTTTGCTTGCAAAGCTAGTGCATCGGATTCCGCGGAAGGCAATGCATTTAACGGTGTTCCACGGACACCTATCAAATTAATCAACACAATGCAACGAACGTACGTATCTATTTGAACATGCATCATAGCAACCATGTGCATCGGATCGACATATAATTTAGCTTGTCCTTCATTGCGCATTGTCCAAACGGAAAATTTAGAGGCGTAAGGAAGTTTTGTGGCCCATGATGGCAGAGTAACTCAGATTATATTAGCAGTTGCACAGGCTTTTATGATATAAAGTAGTGGGAACTTACTCGATTGTAGGGCATTCTACTACACACCCATGAAAGCATCATTATTTGCACTGGCTTTGGCTTTCCTTGCCACCAGCGCTACAGCTAAAACCTGTTCGTCAGTGTATGGTCAATGTGGAGGTATGAGCTCACAAGAATATTAGATATTGGTGTAAACGCGCCACCACTCGGGCTCTCTCTTTTACGATATATTGATGATTTTTGTCATGTTCTGTTAGGCAAAGGATGGACCGGCCCTACATGCTGTGCTTCTGGAAGCTCATGCATAGCTCAGGCCGGTAATGTATATTACTCTCAGTGCCTTCCCAAGTCTAGCGGTAACCAGGATGCTGCTAAGACTACAACTAAGCATAAGACTACTACTACCACCAAGAAATCCACCCACAAGGCATCTACCACTACGAAAAAGACCACTAAGAAGTCTACTACTACTTCAAAAAAGGCCGTTACTACAAAGAAGTCAACCACCACAAAGAAGACAACCACCTCCTCCAAAAAGGCTACTGCTACATCCGCCGCCAAGGCATCTTCATCCTTGACTCCTGTCTCTGGAGGTAGGGACACATATTTTATCTTTGTTTATATCATAAACTATCTAACTCTTGATGTTAAATATTAACAGGAAAGTCTGGAACTGGCACCACCACGCGCTATTGGTAAGTTTACAATGATGTCCATCAAGTAGCTAAAATCCAAACTCAATACTAACTCTTTTTGGCTCGTAGGGATTGCTGCAAAGCCAGTTGTAGTTGGTCTGGTAAAGGAAGCGTTACTGCTCCAGTGAACAGCTGTGCTGCCAACGGAGTATCTGTATTGGGCCCTGATGTCACAAGTGGTTGCAACGGCGGCAGTACGTATCCACATTAATTCATGGCATCCCATATAACAAAATGCAACGACTAAATTATCCCATCTAGGTGCTTACATGTGCAATGATCAACAGCCTTGGGCAATCAACGACAACCTCGCATACGGTTTCGCTGCGGCTACCATTGCTGGTCTCACCGAGCAGGACTGGTGCTGCACATGTTACGCTCTGAAGTTCACTTCCACATCCATTGCTGGAAAGACTTTGGTTGTTCAGGTCACCAACACTGGTGGTGATTTGGGTAGTAACCAGTTCGATTTGCAGCTTCCTGGAGGTGGTGTTGGTATCTTCAACGGATGTCAATCACAATGGAACGCTCCTAGTCAAGGCTGGGGAGCTCAATACGGAGGTGTATCATCTCTTTCTGACTGCTCAAGCCTTCCCAGTGCTTTGCAACCCGGTTGTAAATTCAGGTGAGTTGAGTACCGCTTACATCTAAGCGAGCATATATCTCTGTTACTGACTAGGACACATGTAGATTTGGTTGGTTCGAGGGTGCAGATAATCCGTCTGTCTCCTTTGAGCAAGTTGTGTGTCCTGCTGAGCTTGTTGCTAAAACTGGCTGTGCCCGGAAGTAAACTATAGACTGGCTGAAATCTTTTGCGGGGTGGTGCTCATGCTTGACTCGAAAGATGTCTACGAGGTCGTCTACAGATAAAACTTTTTGGACTCCAACATTCAATTGCCGCTCATCCTTGTAATCACACAAAATAAACTTTCATTACCACTGTTCAGCTCAATAACAATGTTAAATTCCTCAGCCTGATGCCTGTATGTGAGTTGAAGACTTCATTCAAGTCCACCAATCATAGTTTGTAGATCACTCGCCGTATTTGTATGCTCTTCGCTTGTCATAATATTTCCATGGCCGTTTTAAGCTCAGTCTGGTGCAACCCTTTCAAGTAAAAGCCAGGAAACGTGGGTGAAATGATCAGCGCAACGCTGAAGACGATTGTATAAAAAATAGAATAGAGGAAATAAGTGTAGTTGAAATTAAGTGCTATATTGCTGCTCTACGGTCTTTCCATGCATGCGCTCAAATAAGGCGCACCGGTGTACAAATTTCAGCTTTCTCTCCGCCAGAAAGAGAGGACTGCAGGAACTTGAAGGCAAAACGTTCGTGTCTTCAAGGTAAGCAAACAGGTACGAAAGGCCATTGATATTGCAGTCAAGTTGACTCGATTAAAGAATGGATTTACACAATTTGAAGCTGATGCTTCGTTATCTGTGGCATCTGTACTACTGGATTGATAAAGAGCTCGATTTACGCATTGCTATATGGCAGCGGAGGATGAAGACGGATGGAAGCAAGAAGTGAGTTGACATCCATAAAATAACCAACAATAGACACATGGATTAAGGAATGGCGCCAAGGTAGTGAAAATGATTGCTCGTAGCTCTCTGACGTATATGGATTCGCGCTTCTCTCTTTCTGCTTGCAAATTTCATCGCCATGCGTTGATAATTTCGAACAAAGTAAAAGCCAAAAATTAAATATCAATGCTTAGCTTAGAAGAACTAGAGAACCCATACCATAGATTTTCATTTATATATTTTTTTCAGCCAATAAAAGCGAGGTTCAGAGAGCTATTACCCGTCCTCCGCTTCATTCGTCAAGCTTTAAGATAATTGTGCGCCACCAATCTCGTATTGGGTCGTAAGAGTCAACGGCTGTTGCCGGCTGTTTAAATAAACTACCTTTTTGCTGATATATCATCCCCCACTTTTTCTTTTTCCTCCTCTTACCGCAGACTTCTTTTTTCTATCATTTCATTGGAATGCCTGTCCCTGTACCGGCTCCTATAACATATACACCTGTACCGATTGTAGAGGCTAAAAATTTATCAGAATCCACATTCCGATTAAAGTATCGTTCCAGAAAACCTGTTGTCATTCGCGGTATCGTACCTAGCGACTTATGGTTCAAACAGGAAGACATCATCAAGAAACTGAAGACACCAACTGTCATGATTGCGCATGACAATGCCAATTTCATCGACAATGACAAATACGTCTCCAAGCGCTCCGCTGAAGACATTACCGTAGCAGATATAGCTCAGGCGAGCTCAAAGCAAAGATTATACCTTCGAAGCATCGTTCCAGAAGATGTAAAGGATGGACTAGGTCTCCCTCTTTTACAGGAAATCGCCAATGTCGGTTCTTTCAAAGACGACTTGATGCGACTATGGTTGTCGTCGGCAGGCTGTATTACACCTCTTCACTATGATCGATGTCACGGTACATTACTCCAGTTAGCAGGAACAAAGCGGTTTGTTATATTCTCTGGTGACGATACTCGTCAGTTATATCCGTGTGATGGGCTCAATGGGCCGACCCATGCCTCACGAGCTCGGTATATTGGACGGCATCTAGATACACAGCCCAGTACCATCTTGCAGCAATGGCCTAAACTGCGAGATACCGACCCTTGGCTTGTGGATTTGCAACCGGGTGATCTGTTATATACACCACCAGGGTAAGAAACAATGAAAAACTGTTAAACATGATTAAGCTGAGTGCTAAAGACACTATCACAGATTTTGGCATGAAGTTACGAGTACTAGTGTTTCGCTTAGCGTCACGGTACCATGGGACATGACTGCTCAAGAAATAGCCTGTGTACCAGCACACATGGCTTTTTAGAAGAATTTCAATGGGAACAGTCTGTTGTTTTCAGTTGGAAGGGGATTTATTGTACACCAGTGCCATCCAGACACCATTTTATTAATGCAAGTTATTGTGTCATGTAATTTACCAATGTTCATATGCAAAAAAGTACAGCTATTATTCTGTAAAATATCAAATCTTAATGTTAGCACAATTCATTTTACATATAATAAAACTATTCCTCTTTATACATACGGTTTGCTATGATGGAGCGAGAGCTCATCATACGAGAATGCCTATATCGTTCCGGCTGCGATGAATCACACGTATTAGTCATCTTGGCCATTGCCAAAGCTCTTTTTGCATCATGTTGAAAGCTCACCATGGGAGAATCGAGCTCAGGCTGATTGGAAGTATAACTTGATGAACTTTGTCGTCGACTATACTTTTCAGCGGCAGAAATGTTCGCATAGGACTGCCTTCGCATTTTTCGCTCACTCGCCCAGTCATCAACATTAGACTTTGAGACCGGCTCAAACTGTTACAGCTATTTAGTAATAAATCCAATTTTCCAATTTGTATCATCTCAGCGTATCATACCTCGCTTTTCCCTTGCTTTGAATATGTGTCACGACCATTTAACCCAACAATGTCTGAACTGTCAACCATGCTTAGTGGAGTTGGCGGCAAGGATATGTATGAGCTTCCCCTAGACTAAGCCATAGCGTAAGCGTTAATGTACAATCTGCATTTACCACATTACCGCTTATTATACTTACAGATACACTGGTATAATAGTCTTGGGATTGTTCCAGCTTGTTTGGGCTCCAGAGAATATCTTCTGCCTTCTTTGGTGCAATTGTGATCTTTTGCTCCATCGAAGCGGGTTTCCGTGGAATAGCCATACCGGGAGGCACTACGTAATCGGCCGTGGTAAACCTAGGACTTTTAGGTTCACTGGGTGTATGTCGTGGCTCGCTCATCTTTGATTTCTTTGCATTAAGTGATGATTTGGCCATTTCGCGGTGCTTCCTATGGTTCGCTTCCATTAGACCTCGTTGCATACTGGCTTGTTTCATTTTTCGAAGTGATGGTTGATTCTTTGCTTTCTCAATCAAGTTTTCCCAGTTCTTGTCTCCTAACTGGAAATCCTTCATGGCATCTTCGGCATAAAACCTTGGTATGTCAGTTGCAGTTGTCTTTTCTTCCGAATAGTTGATGGCAGCCGCAATATCTAGCATTTGAGATTTGAATTGCTCGGCCTGATGCCGAGTCAGTCATGTGTATTGAGTGAAGCAGGTACAATTACAAGAAATACTCACATCCAACTGGCCACTTCGTACTTCTCCAGCACCGATATGCGTTGTATGCTGGAAGTTAGTGGGCCGTCCAATCAAGCTTTTGGTGACCTTCTTCTTCTTCTTGATGGCTACCGAGGCATTCTTGTTGTTTCGTCGTCGGTTCCTTTTAGCTATGCTTGGAGTTTCTTTTTGCGCAAAAAAGTTGTTTGGTTTCGCCGAGTTTGGTTTGACGAGGACTGGAGCATCTCGACTACGCACACCTTTGCTGCGAAGGTCTTTGATGGGCTTGAAGAAAGAGTTCTTGGACTTTGATAATGAGGAGCCCATAGTACGTGAATAAGAAAAAAAGGGGTTGTTCTGCTCCTGATTAGCTTGGGCCCATGAAAATAAATGAGTGCGTTTTCTATAATTACCATATTTAGCCATCTCAAAACATGCCAAATCTGGTAATACTGAGGCTCATACAAACAACTTTTACATCATCAAGCGAGCGAATGCTGTCGTCAATACGTATTTCCGTCTTCTATTTCATGCAAGGTACCATTTGCTATCATGTGCTCCGAGCCAGCTTTTTTTTTCATGTACAGAGGATGAGCAGCGCAGTACAGACGGAGCGATCATTTTGGAATGGAAGACTGCGCCATAGAAACAAACTTCGGAATCCCGCAGTGGATTGTACGAGAGGATGATCGCTGACTCTCCTATTTGATAAGCGTTTGATTACTCTCAGTACCTAAAATCAAGTGTGTACTGACTGGATTTCGAAGAGTGAATTAGTTAGGAAGAAGTACACCAATGGTATGGATGGTGACAATAGTTTATGTCAAACTTGCGTTCCGTTAGCATAATCCTCGTTGTATACCATCCACGTCAAACAACTGTACTTGCGGGTCACGTATTCCAGCCACACCGCCAACATGGCGCAGTCTCTACTTCTGAGCCTTTTAAGTCGCGTAATCAATATGAAGTGCATATTCTATGACGTTGTTACTAGAATAACTTTTGTGAGCGCATTTTGGATGAAGCGGCCATTCTCGAGTTTCGAAATAGGACATTCTATTTCAAATTACTTCATACCTATTATCATAGAGAGCATGTAAATAAATTTTTGATATTATTACCAAAGCAATCAGGGCACCTATTGTCAGTCTCCCGAAGGAAAGGGACTTTAATGGCTGCAAATCTAAGCTACTCTAGAATATAATGCTTTCCTTCAAATGATTCATTCGTATTGATCTCCAATACCATATAATCGCTTCCTATCATCAAAGTTGATAAGAAAATCGCCCAAATTCAAGGGTTCAAATTTTAGCGCCTCTTCAAGTGTATGTGATTGGCCCATCCTCTATCCCCGGGTCGCTTCTCTATTTGAAGCATTCAATCCTTGAGCATTGCAAATCACAATCAATCATCTTCACCATGCGAGCCATCCTTCGATGGAGAACTCGGATATTGATTTTCCTGAGTACGCTTGCGATGTTCATCATGTTGCAAGGTTACATGGTGCCTCGCCCGGAAAGTATTTCCATTAGAGGTAATCTTGCAACAGCTCCCGAAGATCATTACAGCACTGGCACAAAGGCAGACATAGATACACAATTTCAAGCCGACATCATAGAAACTGTTCAACAGGAGCCAGAAGCGTTGCATAAGAGCTATCTCCTCGGATCGACAAGCTTCATATCGAGGCTACCCAGAATACAGCGGCAAATCACAAGCGAGACTGCCGGCCAAAAATTAGAGAGAGAGACTAGAAGAGAAGCGGTAAAAGATGGATTCAAGCATGCTTGGCGAGGATACAGTAAGTGAAGTACAATAGTGGAAAAAACACAACTCTATGTTGATCCATCGTTTGTATTTGCAGAACAATATGCAATGGGCCACGATGAACTGATGCCCGTAACGAACAAGCCAGTGGATCCATTTGGAGGTTGGGGAGCGACGGTCGCCGATGCCCTTTCGACCATGCTTGTGATGGAGCTTTTTGATGAGTTTGAAGACGCTACCCACACTATGTTCCTTCCCAACTTCTCAATCACTAACGACAAAGACATTTCGACTTTTGAAACCATCATTCGATATCTTGGAGGTTTCTTGAGCGCTTATGAATTATCTGGTGATGTGAGGATGCTTCAAAAAGCAGAGGAAGTTGGAAAGGTCGTCATTAAGGCGTTTGATACCCAGTCTGGTCTACCCTACCATCGCTGGGACATGGGAAAGTGAGTGGCAAACTAGCTGAATTCCTCCACAAAATCATTTACTAATCAAAGTTATAGAAACACTTTTAAGAACGCATGGGTTTCCTTTGCTGAAGTTGCATCTGTTCAAATGGAATTTACAACATTGACGAGGCATTCAGGAAATCCTATCTATGCTGAAAAAGTACGAAATAAGCCATGTTACACACTTTGTAGGGTATTGCTGTCAATGGAGGCTGACTTTTTCATTTATAGGCACAGAAGATCATAGATTTTGTTTCAAATGCTGGGGTAGCCGAAGGATTGCACATTCAAGGCTTGTATCCGTATACAATGGACGTCGTTACTGGAAAATTTACTAGCTGTGAGTTGTTCTTGGCTGATGCTGTCATTGTTTGCCATTGTGAAATATTGAACCTAACATCTCTTCTCCAGCAATATCATCATTTGGTGCGATGGGAGACAGTGCTTTTGAGGTGAGTACCTTTTACAATGGCTATAAACGCATAATCACGTATGACTGACACCATGTGCACCAGTATTTCCTCAAGCAATATTTGCTTACCGATGGACAGGATGAACAGTATGCTCGATTATGTGCGTATTCATACTTAGAACAAGAATTATGTGCTGTGGATTTTAAAAACTAATGGTACCTACTTATCATCAACCAACAGACAAGGAATCCATCACTGCAATGAAGAAACACATGCTTCGTCAAACCAGCAAAGCCAACCTTCTCTTTTTGCACCCATTCGATACAAAGGCTAAAATTGTTGCTAGTACCATGGATCATTTATCATGTTTTGTACCAGGTATGCTTGCTATCGGATCCAAGATTTTTGACGAGCCAGAGGATCTTTTGGTAGCAAAAGGACTGCTTGAGACTTGCGTTCACATGTACAGAACGAGCAAGACTGGACTCAGCCCAGAAAAATGGACGTTCCATGACGGTAAAGCGTGGAACCCTAAAACTTACGAACCTGACAACTACTGGAATACCGAGCAAAACAAAGTCAAAAATCAAAAGGAGCTCAATGACGCCGTCTCTGGTCTCGGCAATTCCATTGGTAAACAAGTCAGCGCACTTCTCGATCATTGGTCCAGCTCGTTCAATGCAAAGGAACAGTCTGATAACCGTCTAACTGGCATTTTCGTCAGCGATGGTTCTTATCTACTACGACCAGGTAAGTACGCGACACTCATTATCTAGTAAATAGATCAGCTTTCCTCATAAGTATGCCGAATTTATTTCTTAGAAACCGTCGAAAGTCTGTTTGTACTATATCGCATCACCGGCGATCGCAAATATCAGGACTACGGCTGGGATATATGGCAAGCCATTGAAGAATACTGCAAAACGCCGTCAGCCTATAGTGCCGTCAGAAATGTTAACTTTGATGCCACAGTTGCAAACTTGACTGATTATTCGTCAATTCAAATGGACAAAATGGAGAGGTAAGACCGTGGCTCATTGTGCTACTGTCTTGCTTCTATTTACTAAATTCAAACATCTCTTTATGCACAGCTTCTTCTTTGCGGAGACTTTAAAATACTTGTATCTCCTGTTCAGTCCTGACAACATTATCTCACTAGACAAGTTCGTTTTCAATACTGAAGCTCACCCGCTTCTGCGTAGGAATAGCCATCTTGATACCCATGTACTGAATCTTGACTTTGGCCATGCCAAGTAACCACCAGTACTGCCATAGACATATACTCTATATCTTAAACGTTCGCATTGACAGAGTGATTTGCACTAGTAGGTAGAACTGTTCTTTTGTACTTTTACAGATTGCAACGTATATCTTGCATATCATCCATCCAATATAAAGCAATTATTTATAGTCTGTACATGTAGTGGTATGAACGACAGAAGAAAAAGAGTCAAAGGCTTATAGAATGGATTACATATATTATCAGGTTTATATTTTCGATTGGATGTCTAACAGCTTGGGCATATAAGGAAGGGGAGTTACACTTTCAAACTGAGTTCGGTATCGATGGCTTGAAGGCGGGTCCTCATTGTCTCGACCTCCTTCAACTGGCTTTGCAAAGCTTGGATTTCCTTGTCCAGAGACATTTGCTGCTCCTTGGTACCAATGGTCTCTGTTTCCCAGGTTCCTTTTTCCCCATTCAAACGGAGCAAATGTCGGTGGTATTTAAATAGCGCAGGACGATGGGAAATGGTGATCAAAGCTAAGAAGAATGCAGGTTAGTATTCATGAATTTGTCCGAGGCAGGCTACGTATCGCTTGTGGATATCTCCAGTACTTACTGATACCAGTATCCTTTGCATGAGAGTACATGAGACCTTCCACATCAGTAGACACAGCACTAGTACATTCGTCCAAAACCGCAAACTTGGGTTGATGGTAGAACATGCGAGCCATACCCATCTATAAAGTGAGAGTTAAATATCATTTTTCTCTTTCCCTACACGCTCACTGCTACTTACCCTCTGTTTTTCGCCTCCAGAAAAGACATCCTTCCATTCTTTCTTAGTTTCCCATCCGCCTTCGCGATCTGGAATGTATGCCAGGTGAACAACTTCTAGAATCTCAAAAAGTTCTTTGTCCGTGCGTCCTTCGCGAAGCATGTCTTCATGCGAATGAGGATAGATGACTCTGTAACAACAACAGTGAATAAAGTGAGGAGGTACATATTTGTACGTAGGTAGAGGCTGCTACACTTACTGGTCACGAAGAGTACCAAGACTGAGGTATGGTCTTTGAGGGATATAAAAGATATCTTCTATGTCGGGTTTAGAGAGAGAACCAGCTGCAACGTACTGTTCAGACACAAACAACAGGCGATGGATAAGTGGTATAAAAACTTACAGAACAATGGCCATAAGCCAGCAATGACACGAGCAATGGCTGTCTTGCCAACACCGTTAGGGCCAGTGATTAGCAAATGTTCTCCGGGCTTAACTGTAATGTTAAGGTCCTTTACAAGAAGTTCACCACCACGGTCACTTCCTGGAGCAGGTGTGACGATAGGAGCATGCTCAAACTTGATACCATTGTAGTCTTCGTTGATCTTGCCCTTGATCTTATCCAAAGTATATTCACCTTCAGCGTCCTTGGCAGATTGGAACTCATCGCTGTGCAGTGAATGAAGAACGGAGAGTAGGTTGTAGACACGAGAAGTGTAACCAGCAAGTTCAGCGAGTTCCTTGTATGAATACATCATGCGACCTCCGGCATCAGAGAGCGAAATCATCAGTCTAACAACAGAAATCGAGAGATGTGAGTTTTGACTTTTCGACTCCATTCAGTGCACTATTTTAACCTAACCTTTTGTTGGTAATGAATCCCTTCGTTCGTCCACTCTCAGGGCTATCGCCATCCTTCAAGGGAACAACCGCGCCAGCCCATTCAGGAAGGAAGACAGGTATAGCGCACATACCAAGACCGAAGGCACTCCACACATACTTGATCAAGAAATCCTCAAACATATTGTATGTGATTCTGATCTTGTAAATAGAATTGATATGGCTTATGAGGCGTAAATACGTGCGATTCAATATAGAATGTTCGAGCTCTGCTCCATTATAAAAGGCGATTTCTTCTGCGTTGGTAATCAATCTGGTATGTGCTCCTCTGAAGTCACCCTCAAGCTTGGCTTCTATGGCGGCCAACTTTCCGAAAGAAGGAGTGACAGCGCGAAGCAGGCGGGCGGTAATGATGTAATTGACAAATAGACCCACCATACCAGCTGCACCAATGGATTTGGTAAGCTGGTAATTAAATATAACAGTATCTAACATAGGTTTGGCAAGATTAGAATAAAGAGATGCCAAGGTGTCACAGAACTTTGCGATATCGGTTGTGATGAACCTGGAAGAGAAAAAATGAGTTGAGTAAATGGCGTTGTTATTGGGTGCCAATGTGTGACAGTCGAACACAACTTACTGATCAGCACCCTGTATTCTGTTATCCAAGTTGATGATTCTATAAAATGCATTCTTATCGTCCAAGTAAAGATCATGGACATATCTTGTCAAGCGAGTTCTAAATCCAATGGACAGTTTTGATTGCAGGTAACGAATCTAGGGACAATACTTAGATCACATGAACATGGCTCATTTAGAAATATTGAGCTGCTTAGTTCGCCGCCGCTACTTACCATGCTATTTGTGTAAGTAGCTGGAATGGCAATGGCGAACCACTCCACCAGACTCAAGGCAAAGGCGCGACCGTTGGCGGCGACTAAATTTTTCACGATGCGACCATCAAGACGAGCTACCACGACACTCAACCACGTACGAAGAACCAAGAATATGGAGTGCAGGATAATGAGCAATGCTTCTTTGGTGCGGAATGTAGGCAAAATGATCTTGAAAATGGCTTTGAGCTGACGCAGGAACTCGTTATTGACGCCAACCTTTTGAACATTTTCCACTGGTTTGAAAAATTGCTTATGTTGGCGGATCGTTTCGAGCGTAGTTTGAGCCAACAAAGCTTTTGGAGGCTTCTGAAGTGATTGCTGAGAGAATGGTATAAGTACACGCTCTAGTGCTTGATTCTTGGAATGGAGGTGATGGTCTTTGCTGGTCTTTGGTTTCCGACTAGTGATGAGTAGAGTTGCTGCGAATGACAAAGCAGCTGCTCCAACAACTTGCGCCTTTCTTTGAGCTAGAAGGGACGCCACTGACTCTTGTAAAGGCTTTGAAAAGGTCTGCATGGGTGGTGCGATCGAGGAGCAAAAGAATAGACAGGCCAACGCTATCACATGGAGACAAAAGCGTCGAAAATTTCAAGGTCCGGTTATGTGTTTGACATGTGAAGTCATGTTCAAAGGATGACACAAGAAGTTTATGTAATAAGTGAAAAGAATTAAAGAACGTATTATGATGAATAGCTGACAAGACCACGCTCGAGGATTTGTTTCTCACTGATTCGACACATCAATGCATATCGTTTGCGTTGGTTGGTCTGATGTGAAGTTGGAATTAATTACAAGCAAAGCTCACGTGTGCAAAGAAAATCTATCGTCTTACCTCGGCTTTGAGCTTCTTTACGTCACCGTCAGCCTTGGGCTCACTGTATGCCTTTTGTCGGCTAAGTACGAGCTGTTGTAGAACTTGGTTGACATTGCGTTTAACGTTGGCAAAGATATCAACAGGCTTCTTCTTGTTGGACTTCTTATTTTTCTTGGCTGGTGATTTTGGCTTCTGTTCGCTGTCCGCTAATTCGGCAAAGTATCCCATAGCCATCTCGATGTTTTCTAAAAACTTGGAGAACATTTGTTCATCCACGAATACAATGTGTAGTAAAAGTTTGAGACTGTCCTCAAATGTGCCGTCATGAAGCAGGCGATAAGGGCGTGGGCGATATGGCTCTTCTTCTTCGTCGTCTTCTTCTTCTTCTTCGTCACCATGATCATGATCGCAACATCCTTCTCCTCCTTCGTGTTCATGGTCGTGTTCATGATCATGTCCATGATCGTGTCCATGATCGTGTCCATGACTGTGTCCATGGTCGTGACTTTCTCCATGTTCGTCGCCACTACCGTGGTCGTGGCCGCATCCACATCCATCTCCTTCGTGGCCGTCTTCAGGCATATCTTCGCTGTCTTCATCAGGAATAAAAGTGCTCTCGTTCATGATGAAAAACTCCCAGCGCATACGAACGTAGTTGATGACTTCTTCTTCAGTGGCTTTGATTCCCTTCTCCTTCAACACCTTGGTCAAAAGGTCGACGCAGTTATCTATCACCATATCTTCATCGACTGTGACAAAGTCATTGGCATTGTTTTCTTCACAAAAGCCATACTTGCTGAGCAGAACGACGTTGGGATGTTCGCCGTATGTGTTAAAAAGTTCTTCTCCCTTCTTGGCAGATCGGTCCATAACCAAGTCGCAAGTGTCTTTTTCAGGTTCTTCATTGTCGTCTGAATAAAAGTCAACGCCTTCTTTCTCCAGAGTTTCTAAATCTTGTAATTCCTGGTCGGACTCTTCACCATCATCATCTTCCTCTTCTTCTTCGTCCTCCTCTCCTTCGCTTTCTTCAATATCCTCTTCAGCATCTTCATCTACATCATCCCAACCATCGTCTTCATCATCCGATTCATCACCGTTGAGGAAACGATGTTCACAGTATTCCAAGGCACCACAAGCATCGCAAACGTCGAAATCGGTTTCAAAATGAACGTGCTCGTCGCCGCTTCTATGATTAAAGATGTCGGCAAATGGTACCATAGCATTTTCATGGTATGCGTCGACTTCGAATGCACGTGATGATACTAATGTGGATATCTTGCAGAATGAATCAAAGTCGTAATGTTTCTCTACGTGATCTTTGGGAAAGATGTAGGGGTACTTTTCAAACAAGGGCTTTACAATATTATCATAGTCGTCCCGGAGATCATCCTACTCATCAAAATTAATAACCTTTCGGGGCAGGGCAAGACGAGCAACATCAGCCATTCATACACACCTTGTCATGCTTCAAAGCTTCTTCCATTTCAGTTCCCTGGAGGAGAGCTTGTTCATCTTCGGACCAGAACACTGGCAAATCCTCCTTGAATGGCAAAGCTTGAAGGTAACCGTACCATGGACTGTCCTCGCCTTGAGCGATCTCATACATGACAGCAAGGGCCAACGAGCAACCACCTTCAATGTGTTCGTCTTCAAAAACATTCGCTATGCCTGTTGTCTTGGGTGATAAAACGCACAGTTTGGGTATTTTTACAACTATAAGAGCAATGTCAATGACTGTCATTAATGTGATGCTGTTGATTCCTAAAGTGTCAACCTACCGGGAAGACCTTCCTCGATATTAGTCTTTGCAAATACTCCAAGAGAATTTTTGACGTCTTTGACTTGGATCAAATCCTTTGTCCATTCAATGTCATTGTCGTCGAACCACTTCAAAAGGATATCAAGTTTGCTTTGTGCTGGCATTTGACGGAACTGAATGGGTGTGCACACTAGGTTGAGACTCACTCACCATGAAAAATTTCGAAAAAATAAAAATTTTGACTGCCGCTCGCTATGTCCCCAGTCACAGCGCTTTCCACGATGACAGGGTCCAAATGCAAGCTCAGTGACTACATCGACAAACGTTTATATTGATTGTTATGAAAAAATAAATGGAAACAGAAGTATAAATGGAAATGTGTGAATTATGATACAATGCAATTCATGTATGAGATGGGTGGTGAGACAAATTAAAAGAGTGGTTTGTTATATACAATAAGAAAAGAATTAGAATGCAGACTAGTAGAGAAAAGTGCGATCTGCATTAAGCCACTTGTTCTTGTCCGTCAACCATTTCCCAATTGTCTTCAATGGGTGATTGGGTCGTTGAGCATCGGATGATGATGATGAAAGAGCCGGTGGAGCTGAAACAGGTCTGGACCGAGATTGCTTCGAAACCTGTTCTGATCTCTCTGGTGATTTTCCGCGAACAACAGTATTGCGAAGGGTCTTCACCGCCCTCTTGGTAGGCGAGGGAGGCGTTTCGGGAATGAATTGTTCTGTTGAGTCATCCACAGCATCGACTGAGTCGGAGTCTGATGATGATGGCGTGGTGATGTACTCGGGACTTTCATTGAATGACACAATCCTATCGTTCATTTTAGGTTTTCTTCGCAAGCTAACATCTGACAAAGATGGCATGCTTAGTCTTGCATTAGCTGCCGTATTACGTATCAATTCCACCATCTCAGCATCCATAGCGTCGGACGAGATCGGTGCTACTGCGGGCAACTTATTCAATTTGGACTTCAAAGCTGGCGTTTGCGCGATACTATGAGCGTTTTCACGACCATACGATATCATATAGTCGTCTTCAGCAATGATCGTACGAGAATCACTGCGGTGATGACGAGATTGCGGACGATTCATAGGCGGTGGTGGCGTATGATAGAGTTTATAAAGACTATGGACGGCAGAGTCCAACTGCGATTCGTTACCAACGGCGCTGAGGGAAGAAGGCGCAGACAGCACGTTAACAGACATTGCCGTCACGATATGGTATAAGGATGAAGAGAAGAGCGAAACAAGAGTGAAGAAGAGAGCTAAAAATGATAGGCAAACCAATTTATGACAAATTTTTTGGCCTAAAAAAAAAAAAAAAAATTGTGAAACAAGCACCGGCATTCTGTCATAAGAACGACACCAACCTTTCACGAGTTCTCATATGGTCAATAGCTATTAGACTGATTATTATTACAATTACAATTATAGTCTATTAAATAGCTTGTTGGCTTTGTCTTTATTTTCCAGTGGCAAGGCTCGTTTGGTGACGATTTGTGTGTTTGGAAGATCTGTTTCGGACTTTTAACACGGGGGGATCGGCACCATCACCTGCTTTGTGACGGGAGGGAGGCTGAATCCAACACCTACTTCTGGTTGAAGCGCTATCTCCGGCATAAACGATCGAACCCTAGCAACTGGCCGATATCAATCAACAGACCAGCAACAGTATAAAATATTACTAGTACTCATGCTGTTTTGTGGAAAAAGGTTAGGGATTTCCGTATGGGAAAATAAGTGGCATGATACAAGCCGTTCTAGCAGCGTGAGCATCCGCGACGCATCATTTGACGTCCACGTTATCGATGGGTTCAACATGCTAATCATGTCTTTCGGGCTTACCCCACGATTCCATAGATTAGCAGACTGCTTGTTGTCGCAGCTGGCAGATTTCTACTCCTTCCCATCGTGTTGAAAGGCGGGAAACAATTACCATCTGCAATGAAGCGTCTGCCATAGGGCTGTTTTACGGAAAAATATTCCCAAACAAATAGTATACGATAGCCCAGACCGTAGGGTTTCACCTTCGCACAAACGAAATTAAAAAACATAAGGACCTTGAACTTAGCGATATGAAATATGATTACCGTTGTGCAAACACGGTTAGACGTTACATCATGTCCAGGATCTTGATGTTCGTTTAGAAGCTGTGATAAGAGGAAAATGCTCCTCCCGTCTAAATAACACAAAATCCAGGCACCCGTACAGAAATTGAGCTCCCATGACCACACAAGCCTGGAGCATTGAAATTTTTTTTATCGCCCGTGAAACCCTGTCACGGCTTACCAGCCTGTCAGCCGCAATTCCAGCCACATCAAATCCTCTACTCTCAGCTCAGACCAATCTGTTCATGACACATCGCCGAGGTCGAACAGCTCGATTGAGGCAATGCAATGGATCAAAGGAAGACAACTTTGATCACGGGAAAGGTTATTGCGTACAGACAGTGCCGCTGATCATGTACAATTTCCATGAGCTGACTGAATCCTGTCAATTGCAGTTATACATGACACCAACTTTGAAGAGTTTCGACATTGGCTGCGTGAGAGAGGATACCCAAAGTCAAAGATCACATTAGCAGAATTCAAAGGTTAGAGATAGCTGCATGATACTAGCATTTTTCATAAATAATTAAATAGAAACATGCATGCTAACCTGCGTAAAATTGTCATTGTATATTCCACCTGCAGAGACTGGCCGAGGTAAATT
>NW_026252171.1:0-67029 GCF_025399195.1 Umbelopsis ramanniana AG | reverse complement strand
AAAAAAAAAAAGGGCATCGAGATATACACCGCTGCTATAACCCAATTAGTGGCGGCTATCGTGAGCACTCTCATCCGTTCTTTGTAAAGCCGCTCTAGCTCACAAGGCACAGACTGGGCAACGTGCTTAAGCATCGCTCCAATAAATTTTTGCAATAAATTTTTCCTTAAGATTTTTTTTTACTTTATTTCTTGTACTCTCTGAGAATAATATTCTGGCCTTCACAGTAACGGTAATCAATAAGGTTCGTTGTACTTCAAACGAAAGCCCTTTCCAACGTGCCACATGCAGATTAGTTTCCTTATCCGTTAGTTTGAACAAACATCTCCAGTTTATTTTATTTTATATACAGCAGAGCAGGCTAGCGCCTGATAACCCACAGAGTTTACAGACAGGTGGAATAAGATTGATCACATCGACATATTTTTGTTTCAGCTAATCTCGATCGTTTGTTAACATCCCACACCTTCTGAACGATATTGACACCATCCATTGGCTAATAACGCCTCTTCTTCATCCATTTCATTTTGTTGCATAAGCTTTTGTAGGTCCTTACATGCAGTGGCCAATGTTGGTAGATCTGTGTTGATTGGCGACAAACCAAATACAACTGTCGTCTTGTTGCTCGTCGCCAGTGGTTGTACTCGAGACACTTCCAAATAAAACATGACGAAAACAGGAATATGCTTGCCTGGAAAAATATCACAAGGAACGAACAGGTCGTTGCACACAAGTTAGTTAATCTTACCCTTAAACTTCTTCTTATCGTAACCCATGCACAACTCAAAATGAATATGTAAACTTACAAGATGTCTGTATCTCGCCTCTACCAATGCTTTTCTCGGTATGCTTGCTGCCAGTGTTAAAGATAAACGTTCCCTGCATGAGCTATAACACCCCATCAATTAAAAATGGTTAATGATCAGAAAAAGACTCGTCATCCCGTGCTCTCCATTAGTAAAACTCCCTTACGTTATTGATAGTGTATATGATTTTGCTGACTGCTTCCTGTTCATCATTTCCGCTACATTCTACAAAACACTTTTTTGATGTGTCTTCTGGCAGCTTCCAAAACGATAAATTCATCCAATGCCGCTTAGATTCAATCGGTTTTGCCCGCCGTCGGTTTTGCCAGTTCCGAATATCATACACAGTGTCCATAGCCATCAATGGCCGAGTGGTGACAAACGATGTATGCGCATCTGCTGGCCTTGATTTTCGACAACCTGTCACGGATCCAACTTGAAGTATCATGGGGCAATTTCTATATCCATACCATGCCGCGAAAAATATTTAACCGCATTGAGTGTGAAAAGAATATAGTGACAAGTGATCTAAGGTTAGTCAACAGCCTATAAATGCGTGATCATAAAGCTCCATTCCATACCGTTTTTCCCTTTCTTGACCATCTGGGAGTACCAAGCTCGCGCCATCTGGAGGTTTTGCCCGAGAGGTGTCATGGGAATGAGAAGTAACAGGCAACCCATCTGCCAATGCTACACTTGAAGTCTTCCCTTGGACTTTATCGGGAGTATCAGATGTCTTCTTCAAAGCCCCAATTGTATCGCATAACGTTGATGAACTTGATAACGCTGATGTCGGTGACTTGAGGTCTGTAAACTCTAAAGGAGCACAGTGATGCGCGGTTGTCAATATCATGGGTTCTGCAAATGAAGGGATGACTTTTAGAACCAGCGAAGAATTATCCTCTTATGTTAGCAAGTGCGTAATAAAAACTCTGTTTACCTCCTATGACTTGTTCTTTTGATTTCTTGAGCAGCATGAATATATTTTGTTCCACATTCGTGCTAAAGTGACGTTTACTTGTCAGACATAATGCCTGTTCTAATTAAAAAATGCAAAAGATATATTACTTACCTCTCACTCATCAACGCCGCTCGAATTGATTCCTCGGTCTGAGATCGTAGTAGGACTTTCATGACATTTATCGTTTCTTGGTCAACCTCTTGGCCAGTTTGATACACTTCATCAAAGGCATTTTGTGGATATTGGTAATTATCCTCCTTCGCGAAGAAACGATGCCTTAACACTTCGTCCATCTGTTCAAGATAAGATTATCCAATCAGGTTTGATAAAAAGTTAGCCATTGCACTTGTCTCTCACTTTGAAACTAACCATCGAAACAGCATATCTTGCTCCACTCACCTTTATTCGCTTCTTTGGATCCGTTGTCAACATACGGCTTATCAGATCTCGGGCATCATCAGAAAAATAAGTTGACATGACGTACTGGCCACTCTTAATCCTGTGCAGCAAGTTTCGCACGCTGTTGTCTTCAAAAGGTAGACGTCCGCTAAGTAATGCGAAAAGAATGACACCGCATGACCAGACGTCGGCCAGCCGCCCGTCATAGCTTTTTCCCTAAACTATAATTTAGCCATCTCAACAAGAATTGAGCTTCACAGTCCATATTACTCACTGTAACGATTTCAGGACAGGCATAATGTGGTGATCTGATGGAAGAAGGTAACTTATCAGAACCATTTAGAAATTCCAGAATTTTACATTACATTGAAACTCACCCACAACTAGTCCGTAAGAGAGAGGTTGGTGGCTGCATTGAGGCCATTCCAAAATCAACAAGTTTGACGTTTTGCTTGGACGTGGTAAGTAAGATATTTTCAGGTTTTAAATCTCTGTGGCTTAAAAAAAAATGAACAAAATGGTGGGTTAATGCGTTTCTCCGGCAAACAATGAAAAGGTCTGAGAAGATGGTCAAATTTTCTTACCAAATATTGCGTTGATGACACCAGTCGACGGCAACACAGACTTGCCAAAAAATATGACGTGCCTCTGGTTCATTGATGCGTCTACATTTGATCAAATAGTCAAACAGCTCACAACCTTCAACGTATTCCATAATGATATAGACGTATGGAACGTTTGGATCGTCTACAGCGTCAATGTAGCGAACGACGTTAGGATGTCGAACCAACTTGAGAATAGCCATTTCTCGCTTGGTGGCATTTGCCAAAATCTCGGAGGTCTGCAGGTAGGCTTTGGATATAATCTTGATTGCGACTTTCTCCATGGTTGTTTTATGGAAGCCTAATTTCACACATCCTAATTTTTAGAGGAGCAGAGTGGGATATATTTAAAAGAGACGGGGGAGGTACAAAAATTAAATATTAGCTCAGAAATGCCTTGAGGGGGTTCAATGTCAGGTAAGCGAATGTTATTCAGGCAAGACTCTGTCTCGAAACTGTTCATAATTTTCGCCATTACTGATATGTTTTTTTTTTTTTTTTAACAAGGCATATTGTGCATTGCAGTCCTTACAGACACACCTGATGAGCCATGACCAAGCGTCTTTCCTAGCCAGTAGTTACCAATAGATTTTCGCGGGTGGATGTGTGGTTTTGCAGTCATGGGCTGTGGCTTGGTATGTTTTGTAGTATGATCTTGCAACAGGATATTGAAGAAAGTGGTTCGCATGTATTGTTTTAAAAAAGTAGAAGGGCAGAAAGAATCACTCAAAAAAAAAAAAAAAGTTGGTACATACAGCACCTATTTAAGTGCATTATCCCTAAGGTCTTGAGTTGGTCAGAAAGACAACAATAACAAGTAAACAACGATGACAGAATTCATTGCCAGTTACATAAAGTGATAACAGGGGTACATTTGTGCCTCAGAATCAGCCCGTCTACCTTGAGGCTACCGGGATTCAGGAACAAATCTAGCTGCACCTTGTACCAATCAAAGGATGCGAAACCACCCTATGGGGCAGAGCAATTTGATTTTACTAGGAATGGCTACTGAACTAAGGCGTGTAAATGTTGATACTAGGGACTAAATAGTAAATAACATCATTTGTATTTCTATCGAGTATGGCGATGAGACAATAGACTATGCATAATTATAAGAAGCTGGTAGAAAGAAAAAAAAAAAAAAAGAAATAAAGCTAATACCAAAGGCAGGACCTCCTGGCTGTATCAATTACTTTGAGCCCTGTGTAACGCCAAATAAAGAGAATCTCTTGTTTTTGTATTGTGTCATCGCGCGTTCTTTCCAAACGTAGAATTTGCTACCCACTGCTTCTGCACCAAGAATTTGCTTCTATTCTACGTTTCTTTGGCGTACTCTCCCCTGTCTTCCATATTTACGTACAAATTAAACCGCTACTTTCATTCCATTTCTTAGACGTGCAAGATATGTGAGTGCTTCTATTTTATTCAGTGGCTGCCTAACATTGACGTCAGACCGACTATGAGAATTCCAACAAAGAAAAAGAATGGTATTAGACTTTGCCGACCTTGATCTAGCCGAAACGCCTGAAGGAGCAGTCCCTGTTTCGATACCAAAAAAAAATTGGAGAAAATAAACATTAAGGAGGAATTAGACACACTGATGCTCGACTCCGTTCGATATCAAACTTTTGAATAAACAAAATGATGAAACTCCATACCTGAATAGCAATCAGACTCATCATACCACTGACAATGGCAAATACAACACCAATAAAAATGTCTTCGTACTTCTGATTCATGTTCGAAATCGCGATTACACCGATGACGCCTCCTAAAATCTGAGACACTCCACCCATACAAGCTCCATAACTGAAAGCTGTCCATGCCGACCGGGTGGCAGCATAAAGTGGAAGAGCGATCATTAGGCCATCCGTAAAATTATGCAGGGAAATGGCGCAGAACACTGTGACTCCAACATTCGATGTATCGCTGCTCGATACAAATGTGATGATACCCTCTAAATAAAGCAGTAGGAGGGGGTATGAGACTCCCACAAATTTTGTGGACGTATAAATAGGCTGAGGCTTACCTGGTAATTTGTGCAGACACATAGCAACAGTAGTTTGGATACCAATTTGCAGGTAGCCAGAAGCCGTCACATTTTCGGCTTGTGGTTGATCATGTGGTTGACGTAAGGCTTCAGTAGCCCCATAGCTTTCTACGTCCGTCTGCCTCCGCCGGTCACTAGGCTTAAGTGGTTGGTAACTGCTTTCGCCAGAAACCTTTGTCAATTGTTTTGGCGTTACAGCATGTACTAGTCGGCTAAGTAAAAAGTTCAGCAACACTCCTCCAAAAAACAGTGGTAGTGGATTAAACTGTAACCGAGTTTGCGCAGCTGGCAAGAGGGTATATAAGGAGGAGTAGGTCAAAACACCGGCTGCTATGCTCATAAATGCAGTGAGAAACTTTGGTGATGTGAGTGGAGTGCTGTCGTCGTTTTCATCATCTGTTGGCCGTCGTCTATCAAAAAATACAATGGCGGCTAAACAAAGGAGTGGTGCGAACGACAATATATGAGTTGTTGTGCATGAGTAATCTATTTTTGGTTCTGAGTTTCGCCTTTACCTCCAGCTACACAGGCAATGGATGAAATGGTCAGCCTTATCCATCCTTGGACTATGTAGTCTAACATATGAATGTGTGAGTAGTAAAAAGAAAAAGAAGAAAAGAAAAAGGAAAAGGAAATTTCTTTTTGGGAGAAACCATGAAGGTCCCCATTTACAATGCCAATCAAACTCCGAAAAACCATGACCTTAGCGGTACTCCTCAGGCCTTCTTCTCACTGTCGTCCCGAAATCACAATCATAAATATTTGTGCGCCTTTGTTTTAAATTTATATGTGCGGGCACTTGATGAAAATAGGTTTTACTGCTCATAACCTCAAATCAGTATTGTTTTCAAGAAAGCGTTTTGAATAAAGAGGATGAGACAACCACAGCCAAAACCATTTGTAAGCCTAATGGCTGCTCTTCAAAGTGATATGAATCATCAATTTGATCCTGGATCCGTTCAGGTCGTTATTGCAACAGCGGTTCGATTAACATGAGCAACCAATGCTGTTCATTCACGCACGACGAGAGGAGTAATAGATGCTTTATAGAAAAGGGGGAACTAAGGATAGTGGTATTAGGTTTTTATTTAATGTAGAGTACAGATCCCTTGTCTTCTTTATTCCAAAGTCATCTGAGCATTTTTGTTACGAGACCGAAATGCAGTGACTTGTATTACTTTTTGCGAATATTGCGTCCTTTCCCTTGACCTCCAAGTTTCCGTTTCTTAAACACCACACCGCCATCCTTTTGCTCATCGGTGTCTTCTACATAGGCGTCTTCAGGGTATGATTTCTCTTTTATCTTGTAACTTCGAAGATCTTCTTCATATCCTGCAAAGTCATCCTGCATCTCTGGCTTCAGGTCATGTGTAGTGCTTGATTGGCTTTTATCAGACGCTGTGGCTTCCTTTATATTTTTAACAGGTTTGCTGACAACAGTCCATTCGCCGGGGGCTGCTTCTGATCGAGGCTCTTTCGGTATAGGCATTTCAAACGGTTCAGCTGGCGTCTGTTTGGGCGGAGCCGAAGACTTTGGTTTGGAAGCTGATTTTGTGGACTTGGCTGCAGGCTTGTTTGGTAACGTTGGAAGTTGTATTTTCGGCCCGCCTGCAGCATCTTTTGAATTGTAGGATGATATAGCTGCTTGTTCGATGCGCTCTAATTCCTTTTGCACTTCTGCCTTTTCCTTTTGTGACTCCTTTCCACGCTTATACACGTCTCGCAAAAACTTCTCCACCATATCCTTGTGGGCTTTGCCGCTCTCATGGATTGATATGGACTATGAAAATTGAGATTCAAGGGCGTTCTTAGTAATGAAGTTGGCAGTAATGTATTGGAGTGGATGTAGTTCAGTTTGAAAACTTACGGGCTTGTTGTTGGTAATGTACTTTTTACAGTATTGGCACCAATGCCTCTGCTGTGAGACCCAAAATTCAGACCTATAAACAATACGTTAAAATATATGAAACGTGTCTCGACAGTGATTTTGTGAAAAGCCCTTACATGCTCTAAGAATTGCTGTAGCTGGAAGGCGATCTCACAGTCCATACGACACAGCAAATGCAATTTTGCCAGCCGTCACGTGAAAGCAGTCACAATGGAATTTCTTCACTTTTTTTTTGATTCCATGACTCGAAGACGAATCACTAAAACATTCTTCAGCCATGGATTTGAATGGAGACGACGAAACCTTTGATTTCAAGATCAATGAGGAGTTTGCCAAGAAGTATGAGCACAATAAACAAAGAGAAGAACTTGGAAAACGTACGTTGGTGTTTTTATTGCTATATTTTCAGTCAAAGCCTATGCTAACTCTTACCTTGCCTTTATATAGTCAAAGACAAGTACGGCGACGTAGCAGTAAAGGATTTCGACGAGGACAGATTAAGAAGAATTGCTGAAAGAAAAGCAAAGTGGGGTATCCGAGACGACAAAGACCAGAGTGCCGTGTTCTACGATTCCGAAGAAGAGGAATCGACTGACGAAGAGGAGGACGAAAATGCCGAGCTGTTGACTCCTGAAGTGGACGCACAAATTATGAAGACCATTGCAGCTATTCGTACTAAGGATCCCCAAGTGTATGATGCCAAGAAGGAATTTTTCGTCGGCGAGGAAATTGAGAAAGCTAAGAAAAACTGGGAAGAAAAGCAAAAGCAAACCGGCAAAAAGGTGACTCTCAAAGATTACCACCGTGGAGTCTTGTTGGAAGATGGCGGTATCATTGATGAGGATGATGAAGAATCCGCTCCCGCCCCCAAGACTCACGTCCAAGAGCAAGAAGAAATGAAGAGTGATTTCAAGAGAGCCATCATGGCAGATGACGAAGAAGAAGATGGCTTTTTTACTATGAGGGACAAAACTTCCGACGATTTAGCTGCTGAAGAAGAAGATTACAAGAGATTTCTTCTCGAGAGCATGGCAGTAAGTATTTGATGCGTGAAATGCTGGGAAGGTCTGCTGCAGTGCGCTCACCCCATCTTCTTCGACAGGACAACAAGGCTGGAAAAGATGCTTTTGCTGACTGGCAAAACTATAGAGAAAACCCAAATGTTGACAAGGATGAAGCATTTTTGATTGAGTAAGACTCGTGGCATTTTAAAATGAAAAATGTGGTCCTGGCCCTTATTAACCGGCTAACTTTGGTACTTAGCTACGTTTTGAACCGCGGATGGGTCGATAAAGATGCCAACAAAATTCCTTCATACAATGAAGTGGTCGACGAAGAAGCTGGCAGTGACGAGGATGAAGAGTACTTGGACAAGGTTGACCGATTTGAAAGTGCATACAACTTCCGATTCGAAGAAGAGTAAGAGTTTAAATATCTTCAAGGTGATCAACATGACCGCCATCTAACTTGAATGATTTTACAGAGGTGGTACTCAACTGGTTTCTCATGCCCGTGATATTGATGGATCCGTTCGTAAGAAGGATAATCGTCGTAAACTTCAGCGACAAGCCCGCTTGAGTAGAAAGGATGAAGAAAAGTTGCAAAAGGATGAAGAGCTCAAGCGACTGAAGAATTTGAAGATGAAGGAGATCGAAGAGCGCCTGAAGATGATTCAGGACATCACAGGAAACAGTGGTATGTAGCCGGATCTTCATGACTGACCATCTACACTGAAATGGGTATTAATAAGCACTATATTATATCAACAGTTGCTGGAATCGACAAAATCGATCTTACTGGCGATTTCGATGGAGATGCTTACGACAACCAAATGAAAACCATTTTCGATGACAGCTTCTACACTGGTGATGACAATGAAAAACCTGTATGGGATGATGATATTGATACCGGGTTGGAAGAAGCTGGAGAACCTGATGGCCAGCAAGCTGAAGAATACAATGGCGATGGCGCTGAAGACCACGAATACCCCATTAATACAAACCAGGACGAAGATGATCTTATGATGGATGCTGATTATTTGCCTGGCGGAGAAAAATACGCCATAGCAGATGAAGGTTCAGGAAAGGGCAAGAAATCCAAGAAGGACAAGAAGAAGGACAAGAAGAAGAAGGGCAAGATGATTGAAGAGGAGGTTATTGCTAGTGTCTCCGAGCCCATTGCAGAGTCCAAGAAGAGCACTAAGCGAGCCATGGAGAAGTATATGGAGGAGTACTATAACCTTAATTACGAAGACATGATTGGCGATCTGCCCACGCGTTTCAAGTATCGTAAAGTGGATGCCAACAACTTTGGTTTGTCGCCGGTTGAGATTCTCCTTGCTGATGACAAGGATTTGAACCAAGTCGCTGGTCTCAAAGTACTTGCACCGTACGTTTTTTCCTTGCCCTTATTCCCTAATCCTTTCAGTATTAACTCACATTTATTGATTTATACAGATTCCGCCCAGCAGAGAAGCAAGCAAGCGACAAAGCTCGATTCGAAAAGAGCAAGAAGTTCAAGTTGCGCGAATTCCGAAAGAAGCTCAAAGACCGTCAATGGCAGTAAATCACCATTCCCCCCATCACTGCATTTCTGTTATTATCTTTTTTCGTTATTGGCTGCTTTCACAGCTTTGCATTTAAAACCACTTGTACTAAACCATAATGCCAAATACAAATGTAACATTCCTGTCCGTTATTTTCTATAGCTGAGTGTGCCTTGGTGATGGGAATTGAACGTGACTGATTTATTCCTCTTTACAGTCTTACAATCATACCATGTAAGATTAAAGGTAATACCATTCAGCAGATTTTTAACACAAACTATTTTTCAATGAAGACATCGACTTTATATGTATTTGGAGCATATGAATGGAAAGTGTACGTGTAGATAATGTATATAATTATTGTGTTAAGCTAATGATAAGTGATGTTATTGATCTAAATGAAGGGATGAGTGGAATAAATGTGCATTTTGTACAGTTATGCATGAGAATGGATGATATAATGACTTCAGAGTATGGGTATTCCATGGTTTCATTTGATTTAGATGAGGAACATCTGGAGCTTAAGCACAGGGTACTTTGGGAAATCTACAGGAGACTTAGAGTCCTTCTTGCTCTTGTTGCTGGAAGCCTTCTTGGGTGATTGGACAGGAACGTCAACAACAGATGAGTTGGCAGACTTGTTAGATGCGGTGAACTTCTTGAAGAGACCCATGTTATTGATTTGATTGTTATTTGATAATGTCAACAAAAGCACTCATCCACGCATCCTTATATACTTTGTATAGGGTATCGGAAATTGTAACTGAAAGAAATTTCTCGGCCTCGAAAAAAAAAATATGCGCTCAAGGCCCGACCGCAGCTTGGCCCAAAACCGTGCTTTGATCCGACTGCGGTGCATTTCCTTGGCCCGTCTCTCGGCGGTTCTCCTTGGCCGATCAAATTGAACCCTCACGTCTCGATACAAATTGTATCAATTGCCTTTTGATTTGGCATATTTGGAAAAAATAAAAATATGAAATGAAACATCATCTAGATGGCAGTGTCTTTTCTATTCTTCTATTTCGATATTTTTCTATGAATTTGATATGTGATCTGTTTCCTTAAAGTGAGGTTATTGAGGACTTGCAAACCACGTCGTAAAGCAACTTGCCGTGAGGGGGTCGCTGACGTCTAGACCAAGGTAAACTTGAAACTCAACAAGAGTTGCTAAAAAACTTGTCTTCATTTACATAAAGGGAACCGATTTCCTTTTGTGAAGGACTGTCGCCGTTAACACTCGGAGACTCACGATTGCCGCCTTTCCCAAAAAATTTATTGACGATCCCAAAAAAAATTTTTGTTAACGTTCCTAAAAATCTAGAAATTTATTTTTTTAGCGGCATGCTCATCTAGAGGGACTAGAAGAAATACGTGCATGGCTTGCGCAGTCATATTGCAGGAACGTGTTCAACCACGAGTGCGTTACATAAGAATAGGGACGCATCCCGAAAAAAGCTGGAACGTGGTAGACGGCAATGACATCAATTCGCTCAATGGAGCATCGTGAGATACTTACGTGCTGTCAAAAATAGACGCGATCGAAAAGAAGTCAATAGAATGGCATTTTTGAAGTGTCCTACAAAGATATGTTGATTATGATGAGCTTTGCGTTACGGTATTTCATACTCTCAAGAAAGACATACGCATTTTTAAGTCGATCTGGCCAAATTCATGCTGTTCGATGCAAGTGGAAGTCCTAGCATGTCTGGCTAGACTGCGCAACATGCATGGGTGGCAGGGAAAGTGCGGAGGTCAAGTTAGTTGAAATTCCCGCAAAATTTTCAGTAAATGCCCGTGTCCTCGGCTGTTACCTGATTTTGTGTTATAACCGTGCCTGTTTGAGCCCCACCCTTTAGCCCCACAACTAATGACAAGCCGACAACTCGGCTATAATTATAACAAGCGATAAATGTCATCCAAATAGTTTGGTAACTTGTCAATCATAATGGTATTTTGAATACCTGTAATGAACGCTCATGTGCTATAAGATTGACGAGACTGCCGATATCAAAGCTGATATTACGATATCTTGCTGTTTTCACCTATTCACATGCAATTGAGCGTGTCATGGCAAAGATCGCATTGAATATAGAGGTAGAAGCTAAGCAGAAGCTTGATTTTCGGCCAATGATATGGTCTATGATGGAGATAGACTTCATTCACCCTAACAGTCAGTGTTCAACGACTTACTGTAGAGATGTGATTTGCATTAACTTTTAATAGTAGAGCTATTGAATACTGTTTTCAACGCTTTTCATATAAGCAATATTACAGAACAATGTTTTATTTCATTGAGCCCTACATCCTATCTGTTAAAAAAATAGAGGTTTTCGTTGCCTGACTGCCACGTCATGGACTTTGAAACATTTGTGTTGTTCAAAATGGAGGTCTGTGCGCCCTCAAGCGTAAAATTTCGAGTCCAGGGCAATTTTGCATCTGTGGAATTGCTCTCTTGAATGTCTCTGCGCAAATTATCAGAGAAAGTGTCCCAATTGGATGCCTTCCCTAAGGTGGAAGAGGATAACAAGCACAGATCTGGTCAAGGAGGCTTATTGACCTTGGTTCTGGCTGTTGTACTGACATTGTTGACCTTCAGCGAGATTGCAGAGTGAGGATTATTTAGTTCTTTCATCTTTAGAAACAAACCGTGCAACTATACTTACAATCGTTTCATTCTCTACCTACAGCTACCGTCATTTGAACACATCATTTGAATTTCTGGTGGACCATCAAGTAGCGAGGAAGGTCCAGATTAACTTGGACATGGTGATCGCTATGCCCTGCCCCGGTAAGCTTCCTGACACAGCTTTATTCTATTGATTTCAGCTTGATCTAAGTATCAATAATATGGATAGATATTAATGTGGATGTATATGATCTTGGAGGTGAACGCCTACATCTTACCAATAACTTCAAAAACATTCCAGTAAGCAACTACTTAAGCCGCTATCGTCGTGAATATCGCACAATGACACATTCCAATCGCGTTTCGTAGGCACAATTTGAAGTGGCAAATGCTCGTCTTTATGGACAGGCTCAGGATCCTACACATATCCACCAGATTATCAAAGCGGCTAAAGGACAAAAGGTGGATGATGCTGTTGCACGTAGGTTTTAGCTTCTTCGATTTCCCGTTGATACGACCTAAGCTGATTTAGTGGACTCACTTACAGGTGATATGGGTGCCTGTCGGGTATTGGGATCCTTCGAAGCCAACAAAGTTGCTGCCAATCTTCACATCACTGCTCAAGGACATGGCTATCGTAAGTGCATTTCTACTTGAATCCGGTATTTTCTGATATATTCTGACGCTTTACTGTTGTTAGAAACCGGCGCACACACTGATCATCAAGGTAAGGAACATGGAAAGTCTCTAGCTATACATCTGAGTGTTGTCTAACGTTTTGATCTCACCACATTTAGTCTTAAATTTCACACATCGAATCAATGAGTTCTCTTTTGGTAAATTATACCCCAATCTCATCAACCCTCTTGATGATAGCATTGAGACGACGGATTCACGTATGTATAGCTGATTTTTACTTGAAATCGTGTGGAAATCAACCGCTCTAAACCATCATACACATCGTTCGAATCAGATTTCCACTCCTTTCAATACTTTATGTCAGTGGTGCCTACCACGTACATTGATAACTCTCACAATGTTCTCGAAACATATCAGTACGCTGTTACAGACTCTAGCAAATCATTCACGGAAATGGAAGCTCTCTACAATGTTCCGGGAATATTTTTCAAATATGATTTTGAGCCTATATCTGTTCGCATCACCGAAAAGAGACAATCCTTCTCGCATTTCCTGGTTCGCCTCAGTGGTATTATCGGAGGAGCCGTTGTATGTGTTGGCTTTGCATACCGCGTCATCCGGTTTGTTTTAACTGGAGGTAAAGAAAATCCAGACATGTATGCTGGCGTTCACAATCTGATGAAGAGCGTGTAGAGCAAAGTAGATATAAAATAGGACCCAGTGTATGGACAGCTGTAAGAGCCCTTGGTCGTGAATTAGCAAAAACAAATAAAAAAAAATCCATCAATTTCCGTTCAAATATCTTGAAATGACCAAAGCATGAATTTTAATGCTTCTTGAACTATCCCCACTTAACTAACAATAGGATCCGTGATTTTACTGTTGTAAGTGATCTTTGGTTGATCTGCTCGAGGAAACATGGCCACAACCAAAACCAAGCGTTAGTAATTTGAATAGATATCAATCAACGAAAATTGCCATCCGATTATAATTCAGGCCGGCGGTGTCGGTAAATTCAAGCGCTTACTACTGTTTAGTGACAGAAACGTTTGATTTTGACTTGCACATTGGCAACGGGTTTTATTAATATCCGACAGCACCGATCAAGTACGAAAGCGAGGACACTTCATTCCCGGATTACTCGCTCTTTCCCACTTCCCATCGACATTGTGCTCGTCAGAGCTACACCTAGCATACGACTTTCTATATCCTGTGCAGGAAACCTTGGATACTCCCAAGAAACTTGCTTCATAATATAAGATGCTCGCATTCACCAAAACAAGCCGTCTTCTTCTAGCAGTCATCGTCTTTTTCTGCCTACTACAGGTAGCATTTGCGCAAGATGGTGCTAACACCGACCTATCTTCCAACGACGATGTTGCTCCTGCTCCAGAACAAGGCAACCTTTCTCCTGTGGACGACGACAACGATGACGAGGACACAGGCTCTACACCTGAACAGCCAGCTCCACAACCTGTTAACAATGCTCCTGAGACCCCCGACGACAACGACGAGGTCCATGATCCACCACCAGCTAATACCTCTCCGAAACCTCCTACTAAGACTAACAGCTCACTTCCAGCAGCGAGGACAACCTCAATTGCTGACATGATCGGTGGATGGCCATATCCTATTCCCGAAGCTAAAGATGCCACTGATGACATACAGGATGGTACTTTTCCTTTCGTGCGCATCAATGAGAGGGATTTGGAAAGCAATAAACAGCATATGAACGAACCGGATCAAGCACTACAAAATGCTCTGTGGTATCTTCAAATCAAAGCACGCCGATATGTCACCAACACTACGGTTTTCTCTGTCGTCAACAAGAAGATGGCTGCTCCCAGTAATGATAGCCACGATTACATGTCTTTGGCCAGATACTTTTGGCCAGATGAATCAGTGCCCGGTGGACTTCCTTACGTTCGTGTAGATGGCCACGTCAATCCTGAAATCCGTTCAGTGCCAGATTATGTAATGCTTCGTGAAATGATCAAACAAGTACAGTTCTTATCGCTAGCCTACTACTATTTCGACAACGAGACATACGCCGAGAAAGCTGTCAGCCACGTCAAAAGCTGGTTTCTTGATAAGGAGACCCGTATGAACCCACATTTGCAATATGCATCCATTATTCGTGGATACGATATGGGACGTGCAAAGGGCATCATTGATTTCAGTGTTATTACTGACTTGCTTGATAGTATTGCAATTCTCCAACACAGCAAGGCATGGGCACCACGTACGAGTGCTGGCTTGCGTGTTTGGTTTACGTCCTACTTGGAGTGGCTACGAAACAGCCCAAATGGAAACTTCGAAAAAACCGCTCACAATAACCACGGTAGGTTGAATGTTCTTCTTTGTAGAATGAACTTGCATTGGCGAGGAAGTCATAGGCTGTTTATTCATCTTTTCAAAAACCAACAGGAACATATTATGACGTTCAGCTCCTGGCCATTAGCTACTTTTTGGGCCAAGATAAATTTGCGACGCAAGTGGCACAAAACGCAACGGCAAATCGCATTGCAGAACAAATTCTTGCTACTGGCGAACAATACTTCGAAACGGATCGTCCATTCTCCTGGTTTTACAGTGTTTATAACCTGCGTGGAATGTTTCAACTCGCGGAATTGGCAGAACATGTGCGAGTTGACTTGTGGAACTATAGAACAGTCGATGGCAAATCCATCAAAGCAGCTTTGGATTTCTTACTCCCAGGTGCCGTCAATAACTCGGAATGGCGATTCAAAAATACAGAAGGATTTGCTGCTTCTTCTCATTTGGTTGAGCTCTTGCAAAAGGCTTATATTGTTTACAATTCATCCGAATACTTGGCCCTGAGTCGATTTGTCGGCAATCAACAAACGCAATTGTACAACGTCACTCGCCTAACTATGCCTTGGGATAGTCTTAACGATGGTGTAGTCAGAAAAATACATTCAGAAGCAGCACGATCTTCTTCAGCATTCCTTTTGCCTTCAAGTTTTCTGGCTGCTTCAGTATCCATTTTAGCCATGGTGGTTGCTCCAATGTTCATGTAAGAGGCTTATGTCTAGTCAGCTTTCTTCCTTTGCAACATCACATAGGGTAAAGTGTATCGTAGCATAGCCATAATCGTGCATACACACGATATGATAAAATTAACGAGATTTCATTTTTTTTCTTCTTTTTAATGTTTGATTATTGAAACACAAAAAGGATAAGAACAATAATTCTACAAAAGACCAATTTCCATTCTTTCCTCTTGAGCAATCGGGTTATGTCTACTTTGGGGGGTTGTGGGTTTAATATGTATGACTTTTAGTCTATGACGTGATAGACTCCCTTCTTGACCTGACCATCACCCTTCTCGAAAGGCAAATCAAAGATGGCGGTACTTCTGAATCGTCTCAAGAACTGAATGGCAACAGCATCCAAGTCTGTGGGTTCAATGTAAAGATCGGCGAAAGTCAATGCACCAGGTGTGGGCTTGTCATCCAAAGTCATCTGTAAAGTATAGTGAGTAAAGCCGTTGCAGATAGTGAAATATTCTAAACAACGATACATACTCTCTCGATAAGATCAGGGCAGATCATCTGGTTGTAAGGAAGTCTGTCGACGAGCTTAGCGGCCAACCTGAAGTGGAAAAGACGGATGAGTATCCTGTTGACTAATTCGTGTTCATGTGGTGATATAGATACAAAAGAGGCCTTACTTGGCAATGCTGGTTGGTACATTATAGGTAGGCAAGGGCTTCTTGCTAATTTCGCGAGCCAACTCGAAAATTTGCTCATAGGTGTATTCCTTGGGTCCGTAGAACTCATAAGTCTTACCAATAGTGCTTTCAGCAGTCAAAAAGATTTCCATGGCTTGAGCAACATCAATGGCATAGACGGGGCGAATCTTGGCCTTGGACTCATTGACCCAGAATTGCCAACCTTCACCAGCTGCAAAGTTCAAAGTATGATCAGTATTGCCAAACAAATGCGAGAAAGACAATGAATCATGAGCACTCACTTCCGATTCTGTTCAAGAAACGATCTTCTTGGCCATACATGGTGCCAGGACGAACAATGGTAGCTCCGGGAATAACCTCACGAACTGCCTTCTCACCACGGGCCTTGCTGCGAAGGAAGCCAGAAGTGGAATCTTCGTTGGCATTCAAGGCTGAAACATGGACAAGTCTAGCAACGTCGTTTTCCGCGCAAGCTTCGGCAATGGCACGAGCACCATCAACGTGAACTTGATCGAATGTGTAGTTCCTATACCAAACACGTTAGTTTCACGATCGCCACATATTCTTCAATCTAGCATAAGCGAATTAGCAAACATACTTGGTTTCATAGTCGCGACCAATCAAGTTGTAAACAATATCAGAGTGTCGAACAACTTCATTGATAGTTTCGCGGTCCTTAAGGTCAACTTCGAGAGGAACAATTTGGCCAAGATCGCCAGTAACCTTGAGAGGTCTGGCCTCATCAGGATCACGGTGGGCAATAACGACCTGGGTACCTTGTTGGGCTATAATCGAAAAATAAGTATGAAGAACATATTTTCGTATTAGATTTGATGCTGATATTCATACCAAGTCGGTTAACAACATATCGTCCAAGGAAACCAGTGCATCCGAAAACTGTTGCAACGTGGCCATTGGAGGTGGAACTAGAGAATACATGTCAGAACATTGTACTGACTGTTGGTGAACGTCAATACAGTATGGGTTACATACCGACCACCAGCACCTTGTCTAGTGAAGGGCTGTCCAGTCTTCTTTCTAAGCATAAGATCGTGGAGGTTTCTCTGAAAAATAAGAGTGTTTGAGTATGGGTGTGCACTGCTGCTTTGGGATGGGTTGGAGATGTTGTTACCTTTTGCTCCAAGGAAGAAGCAGATGCCTTGATGGCGTTTGCGCACGCCTTATGGCGCATCTCTATAATTTAAATAATTTCGTTGAGCGGCAAGTTATCGTTAACGGGTCGAAATTCAATACGTACGCTTGGAGGCGACGGATGCAAGCATGTTGGGCAGATCTATCAGAAAAGCAAAACAGGCCAGCTTCAAACTATTAGACCTACGCTGACGTCACGAATTTTATTTGTGACGTCGTACCCGCCCCTCACACCAGCCCAACTGAATCGCCTCAAATGTGCAAAAATTCGCAGACAGAAAATCCGCCTTCCCAATATTTCACGCAGCTACAAGCATGTCGGACAAGCAAGACCCTAGCGGTCGCCCTCATTCTGAACAGCAACAAGCTGACTATGGAGCTTACCAGCAATGTACTTTGATACTCGAGACAGAGAATTTTTAAAATGGGGATTTTACCTTTTTGCCGTTAGACGATCTCACCTTTTTTCTGATCTGCTAGACGATCAACAAAGCGCCTATGGTTATGACTATTCAGCAGCACAATACACAGATCCCTCTGCCTATGGTCAGCAGCCACAAGCAGGAGCATATGATTCATCTTCCTACAATCAGCAATCATATGGATCTAACTATGGCTCTTATGACGCCTCTAACGATGGAGGTAAAGGTCAACGATATGGTGGAGATCACAGTGCAGGTTATAGGGAGAGAGATAGCGGCCGTGACAATGATCGCTATGGAGACTCTCGTGGCTCTTATTCTCGAAGAGATAACTATCAAGATCAACCGCCACGACAGGATGAAGGTAAAGACCGGTAAAACTCTTGATCACTCGTGAATTTGAGCATTAACACGTCTTGCGTTTAGGCTTAGAACCAGGAATGGAGAAAGCTCACGATACTATCTACATTACAAACCTACCTGATACTGTGACTGAAGAAAAGTTAGCCGAAGTATTTGGCTCCATCGGTATCATCAAACACGATAGAAAGAATGATAAACCAAAAAGTAAGGACGGCCGTCACTATACAATTTCGTTCAAGCAACATTGCAGATTTAACAATCCCTTCATTCTCTTTCATTTATATAGTTTGGATTTATACCGACAAGGCTACAGGCAAACCAAAAGGCGATGGTATGTTATCTCTGTATACTGACATGGAAAATTTTCTGACGCTGTTTTTGACATTGTTTATGTTTTGCAGCCACTATCACATATGATGATCCGCCAACTGCTGATGCTGCTATAGACTGGTTTGGAAACAAAGACTTTATGGGCAACATTATAAAGGTCGATAAAGCAGTCCGAAAGGCTTGGACTGGCGGCGGTGGCCGCGGCGGCGGTGGCGGTGGTCGAGGAGGAGGTCGTGGAGGTTATGGCGGCGGCGGCGGTGGTGGTCGAGGAGATTTTTCAGGTGGACGTGGCCCCCCTCCTCCTCGCGATGGCGACTGGTCTTGCGAAAGGTACATTTAATTAGATGCAATCTTAGATTTATTCAAATGGCTTGATCTAACCTCGGTTCTTCAGCTGTGGAATCAATAATTTTGCAAGAAATCGAACAGAATGCTTCAAATGCAAGGCTCCTCGACCAGCTTCCACAATGCAATCCTCTGGTGGCGATAGAGGTGGTTACCGAGGTCGACGAGACTACGGTGGCGGTGATGACAAGTACTCTCGAGGCGGAAATGGATACTCTCGTGGTGGCGGTGACCGTGGCAGCAACTATGAGGGCCGAAGCCGGGGAGGTTCCGATCGACGCGATAGAGACGATTATGGTCGCCACTCTGGCGGTGGACGTGATAACGACTACCGTGGTAACGAACGTAGAGAACGAAGAGACCGACCTTATTAAACAAAAACGAAACAAAAGGGTTGTCCATGCCCATGCAAATTTTCGTTCTACTCGCTATTTTTTTTAACTGATTGACATTAAAGTGAAAGAGGATCAGGATAAAATTTCGTTGATAGGTTCTTGTTGATGATTGATTTCGCATACACTGTGTTCTTTTTTTTGTTTTCTCTTTCTTTTCACAATTGATTATTATTTTGTCGGGTAAGTAGCGTTTTTATGAAGCTGTCGAGGCCTGCTCTCACAATTTTACAAATAAAATAAAATAAGAAATCATCAAAAAATGGCTACGAACATATTGCGTTATGAAGTTTGTGCAGATGAAGGTATCTCCCTGTTCCATGTTGAAGGAATGTTCAACAGGTCGGACAAACCGATCTGGGTTATTCTATCTGCGAGCAGAAGCTGTATAAGCCGAAGATTCGGCATAGCTTGAAAGGAGGGGCTCAAAGTCAGCTGCTTTGCTTCGATGATACACTGTTATCTGTCGTAGTTCGGGCCAGTGAATGGCCAACGTTTCTTGGCTGACAATAATCACTTTAGATTGGTTTGGTGTTCAGCATATCAAGTTAGTTTCATTTTTAGGCTTGCATTAAGAGGCTATCAAGCATAAAATTTGTGCTCACATTCACATTCAATTAAACTCGCATTTTGGAATCCATGAAAGGCAATGTGGCCTAAGGCAATAAACACTGGCGATCCAATGAAATCTTGGTCACTACATTCCCGGATCTGCTCATTTACAAACGCTATCCAGGTCAGTTCACTTCTTGGTATATTGGGGTCACCTGTTACTTTGATAGCACGCAGTTCTTGACGATCAGCGTGGTGCTGCAGTAGGATGTATTCTAAACCATGTCCTCCATAGAAGGAGGCAAATAGCCCAACAGGAAATTCAGTTCGATCGGAAGGGAATAAAGTCTCAGTGGGAAGTTTGCAAAAGTTGAATTTGAGTTGGGGGTTGCGGGACGACTGTTGTATACGTAAACTAAAAGCACTGTGGTCGAAAGGTAATCTGTCCAGTAAATTCATTGGCTCAGTGTGGAGATCCCAAAGCAGATGACAGTCTGGATGAGGTTGCTTTTGACAAGCTTTGAGTTGTAGCTCCATGGGTTGTGAATTACCGCTGATAAAATCGACTATAGGATGAGGCTGGTTGCGTGACATTGAAAAACCCAGTTTGGCAAACGCCTTATGGTGCTGCTGTTCTAGGATCATGACGCTGTTATCGCCTAGCCATGGACGCAGACGATACATAGGTGCAGTAGGTTCCAACAAAGAACCACATATCAGATTCAGGCTGGCATGCCACTGAACAACAAGCAACGATCCATGATAGGTTTGATCGCCTATATTTAATAAATTTTGCCTTGGCGCGTTAGCAAGCTCCGATTACCGGTCTTTTTATTACATTGGGCTCTGTCTCTCTCAATAAATTCCTTTCAATTCACCTTGCCATATCCCCAACATCCAGCCGTATTTATGTAGCAATCGAATGTAGATATCCCGATATGAATATGGAGCGCCAGTGTCGGATTCAGCATTATATTCATAAACGCCAAAATGGTGGCAATGCTGAGCCCATATGGTATCATATAGCGACAATTCGTGCAATCGGCGACATGTGGATCCTACGAAACAAATGGACTTCGGATCTGCATAGCTAAAAATATATTGAATAATTTCCTTAGGTAAAAGGTCCATATTATGTGGACAAAAACCTAAGGGTGGAAAGGCGGGAAAGAGAGATAAAATAGTGCTTTTGCTGACTAGCCAGTTTTTAAAAAGTTGAGGCGATTTGCCGCCATAGCGCCGTGTGCACCTTTGCCCATTTTCCTCTCGCTTTGCTTTGCATAAAAGTGACTATTCCCAATGGAAAGTTGTGGGTCTCAAATCGCATGGAAGTCAGCAGCAATATTATCATCGATAAGTGCTTCAATTTGCCAAAACCCGGTGAATCATGCAATCAAAAAAAAAAGTCCCACTGAAAGAGGTGGGAATTTTTTTTACTTTCTATTGCCTTGTTTCTACTTTTTCTAGGGGTAGCAAAGATTTTATACTGAATGGTCTATGATTGCAAGCTAGAAAAGTTAATGCGTAGATAGGATCTCTTTCCACTGTACCGCAACATCCGGCCTTTGGCTTTGTTCGATTCCGTGCAATCCCACTTATCGCCTAGCTAGATCTCTTTGATTCGCATCACATCCATCAAATACCTTCAAACTTATTTTCTTCAATTGATGACACTGAAATCGATAGTAAAGTTAGATTGGATGATCTACGCCTGTTTGCCAATCTGTGTGCCTATATTTTACTAGAATGTAGGATTTGATGTCGTTCACGATAGTGAGTTTATCTTGTGGCTAACGGCAATACATGTTGAATCAATTGTACACCCTACAATTACAACGCTGGGTTGACCGATAGTTGACAATTGATGCGGAACACAACTGGAGTAGTCGTGGAAGGTCAAGAATGAAAGATCGCCTTTCTGGACATTTAGCTCAGAAATAGCCTTCATACGATTTGAATTCTTCGTTGTATGCTAGTATTTATTGTATCGAAGATACCTGTCAGCGTTTAAGCCATGTCCTCTTCGCATGTCGTTTTCCAAATACCCACTCTTGCTACTATTATTAGGTTAATCCTTGGTCGATGATATAGGTGAAGGTTTAGTGTAAAGAGACTTTAGCCTTGCTCAGTGGCCAATTTGGATTGCTCCAAGCCGTCTTTCCTGTGACATCCCACGTAGAACGCAAGCAGCATATCCCAGCAGTAGTGGCACTATTTCGTTTTGTACATATTATGCAGTCTTGTAAATTGTAGTATCTAGATTTCCATTATCTGTATGAACAGATAAGCCCACAGTTCAAAGCAGCAGCTGTCATATCATTTTGATTCTGTGTGATGCCGGCAAATGAAGGGCAGTTTCGGAGCTCCTATCCTTCATTTCAGCTTCAGTCTCATGATCGAACAACTACGTCGCCGAACTATTCTATTAGGTATATAAGATGTAGTCATCTTTCTGTTCGTATTTCCAACCTACCTTGGCACTGATGAATATCAGTTGCTTTATATCATTGATGTCCCCGACGCCAACTGAATGGAAATACCTCATCGCTTTGTTTCTTGATATCATTGCTGAGGTGGACATATGCAATAGCATTCGTACGCTTACATTTTTCCGCTAGATGAGGTTTACTCCTATTTCTTTCAATGCACCTGGACTATTGTGAAGGAGAGAGAGAGATACACTGAGTTGAAATATTCGGCTGTCTAACAAATTGCACCGATGGTGTGACAAACAATACCATCAGTTGACTGTTATGTTCTTGATTAAAGATTGATAAGGAGTTCAATAGCTTTGCCATTGGAGCACAGCAGTTACTAAGATCCTCATACTCCTTATAATGGATCATAAGTAAAGAAATCATGAATAATTTACTAAGAGCGTATAATAATAAGATTAATAAGACGCTAAGCAAACCTTCTCTGTGTATTCCAAGTGATTTGAAAGTATTATAAAAGCGGTCTGTTAATGGCATCTCCAAAGATCAAGCATGCAGAAAGATATCTCGAATCAGTACATTTTGAGCCGTCCATCCCATCGCATCATAGCTGTATTTATGATTGTTGCACAGCTGTTAAGATCAATTACTGTAAACTGGGGAGATTAATACTATACTTACAAATAAACTTGAGGCAGATATGAAGAAGTTGGGAGCAATGGATTATATTCCACAGCCCTCTCTCTGCTCGGTGTTGTACCGAAGCTTAGCTGATGCGTGGCGCAGCCGTGACCCATGGTAGAATACGGGATCTGTTCTTTCGGCTGGATAGAAATACTGCTTTGGTCAATGCGTTTGGGGGAGGTTCTCCGACCCATATCTGTAGAGTAGCAAGTTTTTCTGTTTTCATTGCAGTGGCATTACATCAGAGTTCCGCAACAAGGACTGGCTCAAAGCTAATTTTGCGCTATGGAATTTTTACCCATCGTCATCGCTCCCATGATGTGATCGAGAACCATATAATATAAATGATGCCATCGCATAAAGAGTAGGAAAATCTATAGCGGGGGTAACGATAAAGAGGGGACCTAATCCGATTTTAACGTAACGGAAGATCCCGTCTCCACTTTCTCTTACTTATCCAACATGCCATGTTGAGAGTTTCCATGTGTCCCACTGAAACAGATGACCAGCTTGTTTTTGGTAGTGCAAACATTTTGGAGAATATTGGATACAAATGTACCCTTGGATCAACCACCGACGTGGCCGGAATAGGAACACACCGAAAACGCTACAAAAACAACGTTTTGGGCCACCATATCGACAATCACACGTGGTGTTCAACCATTTGGAAAAGAGAACGGCCTCCTGGTAGCGAAGCTAGTGGTTCAGAATGGAATGGTCATGCCATGGGGGAATTCAGTCCAATGGCCCATAGAGTGAAAAGTTGGACTGTACTGAATAAGCTCTAGGCCCGGGCTAAGCCAAGTTAATGTATCATGGAAATAACGTCTATATTATAAAAACAAAAAATATGATGTGATTCTGGGTAGGTTAACAGTACAATAGAAAAAAACTGGTGATCCAGTTCGTCCATTCTTGCCATTAACCAAATGACGAGCGAGCTCCTCTCCTCAAAGCTTGATAATGTTCGTTACGTTCATGTTTTTTTAATTTCCATAGCAAACCGTGCGTATCATGGGGGTCGTCTGTGTTCAAGACCGTTAAGCTTTCCAATCCTTTTTCTTCTCTTTCCTCATGTACATAATGGTGTAACGAAGATCACTATTTCCCGGATTGATAACACCCTTTTCACCTTATATCATACGATAGATGAACTACTCCAAAACATACTCTCTTCTCGCCCAGATTCCCATCAGCCAGGAGTAGATACACACACTGTGAACGAAATGGGCGGGAAAATCTATTTGAGTGTCGCACAAAACTCAATCAGGTCCAAAATGGCGAGTAAGTAAATATATCCATGGGGGGGGTTCTTTTTTCTACATTGATCCAGCCCAGCCCATGATGGCCCTGCGATAACGGGAATAAGGAAATTATCTTGATTGTACAGCAATGAACATTCGCTATAGCCTGCCTCTCAATGCATTGATGGTGAGGACATCTGATGACGTGGTAGGCATGAGAATTCCTCCCATCCACATACATACACACAACACAACAAACAACCTTATAACAATAAACTGCGAGAGAGAAAAGCTGTAATGGATTACTCTAATGCGCGGAGTCTCATCGTCCCCATGACCTGTGTCCTTCGTCCAACCTTTCCTGAGATTTTTTTTTTTTTGGCTTTTTCTTTTTTTTTTTGGGTTCCCTTCTCTCTTCCTTCTTTCTCATATCTCTATCTTCTTTGCTCCTCTAAACTAAAATATCATCATGAGTTGCTGCCAAGAATCAAGAAGAGCCGATAGAAGTAAGCAGCATAGCCCTGTCAATCACACTCAGGAGAAAAACTATTGCTTCAAGCACAAGATTTACTTTGCTCAAACATGGTGCCCAAAATGCGGCAGTCGAGTTTAGTCTGGCTGACGATCACTTTTTGAAAAACAAACCCGATACCCTCCTCTACTCCTCCTCCCTCATGTATTCCTTCTATAATCGCACTCCCCCCCCCCCATTTTAGTAGAAATGCACTCCAATCAAATCCACTTCTGTGTGCCTAGCTTGGGGAAACCTCAAGGCAAAAGGAAAAGTGAAAAAATATCACAAACATGCCCACACCCCACGCCCAAAATACTATTTCTTTTTTTTTTATACTATATAATATCATCTCTGCACAGTTTTTGCACATAAAATACAACTCAAGATGTACTGATCATATCAACCCTTTTGGATGCGTTTTTGTTCTTTGTCTTTCCATGCTAGTCCATCTTCATTCGAGCTTAGGCCATCAGATGGCCGTGATTCTCGTCATGTCGGCAAGTTAGATAAAAAAATATTGAGGCTTACTGAGGAGGTGGGCCGTGCACATTACAAATTATGTAGAGAGGGGTTGTCTTAATAAAATTTCAAAAACTTTTTTGCCTACAGGGTTGAAAAAAAAATTATGTAGAAAATGTCCTAGTCTACGCGCTTTCATCATCACTAGCGCATCAAATATAGCTTCAACCCAACAGTGCCTCTTCGCCATATTGTACACCCGCCGCCCCTCTACACACAGACCATCCTACAGACATGATCTTGCACGTATACTCCATTTTGTGCCGGCCCATGGTCAAAGTTATTGCATTTCAGATATGTTACTTTTGCGAATTTTCAATTTCAGTCTGTCCATAGATATAACTCATCATGCGGTCTCCACCTCGACCTCGTGTGTTTTTTACTTTCACGAGCATAAACCCAAGCCGTATTTCCCATAGTGCTGCTGTGGTACGATGGATAGACGGTCACATGTTACCTTCCACCTATGAATAGAAGGAAAGATACACCCGCCATTGTCAGCCCGATGACTTTGCGTCCTGCAAGGTGGTCCTGTTCACGCCACGTGGAGGCATATTCGTCATGCCAAGGCCCCATTTGCTGCATGGACATGAGCGAATTCGCCGGTTATTGGTGAAGCCTATCTGCACTAGGGGCTCATTCATGCCTATTAACATTTCCAGCCGGGAGCCAGGGAAAGGATGGGGGACCTAGACTTTCTTTGTATCGTAAGACCACTTTTGGCTATGTAAGGTAAGTCGCGGTCACCCAAGCGATGTTTATGTGCGTACAGACTCTGCGCTATATGCAGAGATTGCATTGAAAAGATAATAATAATAAAAAGGCATGGCAGGTAACGCGGCAATATTTGAAATTTACGCTGCAAGGGAAAATATGTGAGTATGGGTCGTTAGACTGGCAGAACACAATATTAGGCTTTATACTCAGCTGATTTTCCAGTAAGGACGTTTCTACCATAAATGATGTATGTACAAGCGCTTTTCAGCAATCCTAATCACTTCTTCGTGAACCTGAAATAAAGGTAATGCTTATGATCAATTTACTGTCTGCCTTGCTTGGTAGTCCAGCTTTGAGGTTTCAGAATATGTATCCATTTTACCAACCGACAAGCGATAAATGAAATATAGCATATGTAAAATTGAAAGGTATCGACGACTTTATGAAATAGTGGCCAACATCGCCATGCTAAGTGCTTGATAGCCAAGCAGTGAGTCAACCCCAGTTTCATTGGACAAGCTTTCATTGTCAGTATGATTCACACTCCGCAGTCTTTTTTTTTTTTTTGGGACAGCAAGAAAACAAGCAGATCGATATTTTTGACATTTACCATTTCATCATGTCAACAGCAACTCCCGCAGGAGAAGCTCCAAAGGTGCGTCATTGTCTTCATAGAATCCATGATTCCAATGCCGAGTCTGAGTTTTTTTTTCTTCTGTTCATCCACCGTGATTTAGACCGGAAAGCGCGATGCTCTTCGTGCGCTGGAATCTCCAGCACAAGCAAAGTGGGATGCTATTAAAGCTTTCGAAACCGATGCTCCCACCATTGAAGAACACCAAAACGTCGTAGATCTTCATCAAAAATACCCTAAATTCATGGGCTGCATGGCCTACCCCTACATGAATGGCCGTCTCCATCTTGGACACGCATTCACTCTTTCCAAGATTGAATTTGCTGCTGCTTATGAGCGTATGCTTGGTAAGCGAGTCCTTTTCCCCCAAGGTTTCCACTGCACTGGTATGCCAATTAAGGTAGGTGATGATGCTACGTTTTGGGATTCCTTAGATCTGTCAAAAGGTACGGATTTTTGTTGTTGTCAAAGGCTGACCCCCTTATTCGCCACGTTGCTAGGCTTGCGCAGATAAGCTTGCTCGCGAAATCGAAATGTTTGGAAAGAACTTTGAGGGTTACGAAAAGGCAATCGAAGAGGAGCAAATTGCTGAAAAACTCAAGAACGCAAGCGTTACCCAAGAAAAATCGACTGATCCCAGCAAGGGAAAAAAGAGCAAGGCTGCTGCCAAGGCTGGAACTTCCACTTACCAGTTCCAGATCATGCAACAACTCGGTGTTAAAAATGAAGAGATTCACAAATTCGCTGATCCCCTCTACTGGTGCGAATTCTTCCCTCCCCTTGCTATCAAGGATATGACTGCTTTCGGTGCCAAGGTTGATTGGAGACGTTCCTTCATCACCACGGATGCCAACCCTTATTACGACTCATTTGTTCGCTGGCAGATGAATGTCCTTAAGCAGTTGGACAAGATTCGTTTCGGTGAGCGATACACTATCTATTCTCCTGTCGATAAACAACCCTGTATGGATCACGATCGTCAATCTGGTGAAGCTCTTGGTCCTCAAGAATACACTGCTATCAAGCTTCAAGTCACTGAATGGGCCGAGTCCGCTCAACAAGTTCTTGCATCAGTCTCTGAGCTTGCAGGAAAGAACGTCTATCTCGTTGCTGCTACTCTCCGTCCTGAAACCATGTATGGACAAACCAACTGCTTTGTTGGTACCGAGATTAAGTATGGTCTTTACCAAGTCAACGACAAGGATGTTTTCTTCATCACTGAGCGTGCTGCTCGCAACATGGCCTACCAAAAGATCTTTAGCAACTTTGGTGAGATCAAGAAACTTGCTGAAATTAAGGGTGATCTTGTCATTGGAACCAAGGTCAAGGCTCCTCTCAGTACTTACCCAGAAGTCTATGTTCTTCCCATGGAGAACGTTCTGGCCACCAAGGGTACCGGTGTGGTCACCTCCGTGCCATCCGATTCTCCTGATGATTTTGCTACTCTTCAAGACCTTCAGAAGAAGGCTGCTTATTACAAGATTCAACCTGAATGGGCTGCTTTCGAGCCTATTCCTATCATCAACACCCCCTCTTATGGTAACCTTACCGCTCCATTCCTATGCAAACTCAAGAAGATCAACTCTCAAAAGGACCGTGTTCCTCTTGCTGAAGCTAAGGAGCTTGCTTACAAGGAAGGTTTCTATCAAGGAACCATCGTTATTGGCGAATACAAGGGCTTGTCTGTCCAAGAAGCTAAGCCCAAGATCAGAGATGTCCTCATTCAATCTGGAGAAGGTTTTGTCTACAACGAGCCTGAAGGCCTTGTCATGTCCCGCTCCGGTGATGAGTGCGTTGTTGCTCTTCTTGACCAATGGTACCTCGATTATGGTGAAGATCACTGGAAGGCTCAAGCTGAGAAGTGTCTGGCTGAAATGAATACTTTCACCAATGAGACCAGACATGCGTTCGAACAGACTCTTGGTTGGCTTAACAAGTGGGCGTGCGCTAGAAGCTTTGGTCTTGGTTCCAAGCTTCCATGGGATCCTCAATTCCTTGTTGAATCGCTTTCTGATTCCACCATCTATATGGCTTACTACACTGTTGCACACATGCTTCATGACGGATCTCTGAATGGAAGCACTCCTGGCCCAGCTGGCATCAAGCCTGAGCAAATGACAGATGAAGCCTGGAGCTACGTCTTCAAACTTGGTGAATATTCATCCAACATTCCCATTCCACAAGCTACGCTTGACAAGCTCAAGCGTGAATACGAATACTTCTATCCCCTCGATGTTCGAGTTTCAGGAAAAGATCTTGTTCCCAACCATCTTACCTTCTTCATCTACAACCACGTTGCCATGTTCCCAGAAGAAATGTGGCCTCGTGGCGTCCGTGTCAACGGCCATCTTATGTTGAACAGAGAAAAGATGTCAAAGTCCACTGGTAACTTCCTCACTCTTGATGATGCTATTGAGAAGTATGGTGCGGATGCCACTCGTCTTGCTCTTGCTGATGCTGGTGATAGTGTTGAAGATGCCAACTTTGAGGATGCCACCGCCAATGCTGCCATTCTTCGTCTGTTCACTCTTCTCGAATGGTTCGAGGATCAAATCAAGGCTAGCAGTGAGCTTCGAACTGGTGAACTCGGATTCCATGATAAGGTTTTCGAAACCGAGATGAACAACCTGATTGTTCGTGCCAAGGAAGCCTATGATGGTACCTACTACAGAGATGCTCTCAAGTATGGTTTCTACGAACTCCAATCGTCCAGAGATTGGTATCAACAAGTCTGTGCCAATGGCATGCACCGTGACCTCGTCAACCGATTTATGGAAGTTCAAACCCTTCTTCTTACACCCATCTGTCCTTTCTGGGCTGAACATGTTTGGTCCAACCTCCTCGCCAAGCCCGATACCGTCATGAATGTTAGCTTCCCTGAACCCACTGCTGAAATTGACCTCGCCGTCCTTGCTGCAGCAGAGTACATTCGCAAGACCGTCAAGTCCATCCGTGATACTGAACTTGCACAACTCAAGAGAAAGAAGAAGCAAACTGAGAACGCATACAACCCTGATGCCCCCAAGATTCTCAAGCTTTATGTTGCAACTTCTTTCCCTGAATGGCAAGATGGAGGTATTCAAGTGTTGAAGGACAACTTTGATCAAGCCACTGGCAAGTTTGACGATGTTAAGATTCGCGAGCAACTGAAGTCTCAAGGTCTCATGGCCAATAAGAAGATGATGCCCTTCCTCAACGAGCAAAAGGTAAATAGGAAGAATATGTATGGGTTATCATTCGCACTGTATACTAATAACCTATGTGTTTTCTGTTATTTTTTAGAAACTGGTCGAGAAGTTTGGTGCTGCATCCTTCAACCGAACCCTCCTCTTTGATGAATACAAAACTCTCCAACACAGTCTGGATTACTACAAGAAGGCACTGAACTTCCAAGATATCACAGTTGTGACAACTGAAAACTTCACAGAAGACGATAAGAAGGCTGCTGAGCAAGCCATGCCCGGTACCCCCGCCTACTACTTCGCCAATATCTAAACCTCTTCCATTCGCTTCAAAAATAGACTGATTACAAAGAGAATATATATAGTTCGTTAAACAAGAAAAAAAAACCAAGTTGTACCTAGAGAGAATAAAATAAAATAAAAAAATAGGAACCCCCCTCTCTCGTTTAGTTTTGTAAGCCGGATGCTGTTCGAATGCTTTAAGCGCCTTACTTGAACCTCTTGATATATCAAAAGTATTTTGAATCATAGCAGAAGTCGAGACTCTTTAGTGACGTGCCCGTTTCCAAGCTGTATGAACCCTCTTTTCATTCTTTGTAGAGAAGATAGATTTATGACCTCTGGACAGCTTGGTGGGGGGAGCCAATGGTCACGTGCCGAAAGTCTTCTATCCCTTCAATTTGGTCCTACAATTTCAAATGCCGCTTGACGGTACTCAAGAGATTGTGTGCTGAGCTACTAGTGAATCCTCCTTTCTACTGTTCCGTACAGCAATGGTGAGTTGAATGAAGTTGATACGATAGATGAAACACTACACGACATGACTTGATGGATGTACGGATGAATCGATGAATCAACCGATGGATAGATCCATCCACCTTTTATCTTTTTTTTACGACAACATTAACCATGCCGGAAATTCGCCAATGTCCATCACTGTGATCGCCGTAGCAGCACTCGCCTTGAAATTGCGAACGAGAACCTAATTCAGACCGCACAGCACCTGTCGCTCAAGCTATACGTCAACCTCACTTGCTGAAAGAATATCATTATACTTATGCCATTGTCTCCTTTCATCAGCCTTCCAACAAGTCTTTTAAGACCAAGCGCATTCTCGGCAAGGCCCAGAAGCAGAACCGTCCCATTCCCCAGTGGATCCGTATGAGAACTGGCAACACCATTAAGTAAGTTCCTCATTGACCATGTTACCACCTTTCCTTAAACTTTTGACTAACTCCTTCCCTCTCCATAGCTGGAACGCCAAGCGTCGCCATTGGAGACGCACCAAGCTCAACCTTTAAGCGTTTGAGCAAAACAGTAACAAAAAATATCTGGACTTTTCACATTTCCTTTTTACAAACTTTTCATTATAAAGGATTGGGAAAATCCATTGTTTCTATGTTTTAAAAAAAACTTGCAAAATGATTGAACGGAAAGACAAATTGGGTGGTATACACGGAGGGAAGAGAATATGGACCGCGGTAGCTGGTTAATATTAGTTGGGGGTGGATGATGCAGTGGGAGTAGCAGACGACGCTGGTGGAGGAACTCGGGATTTCATAGCGTTGATAGAAGTGACAAGCATGACTCTTTGTTTCTCCAACTCCTTTTGTTCATTGACCAGGGATTGTTCGAGTTCTTCGTACTGCTGTAGCTTGAGATCCAGTTTCTTAAGTTGGGTCGTCAACACAATTTGAATCATGCGTTGAATCTCGGCATCTTCGTGTCTTGCCAATGCGTGAGCCTGCTCGATCGCCGAGGCAAGGCCAGTCGCAGTAGCCTTTTCCAGTATGTCTCGAGAATAATGACTTGAGCCTTCTTCCTCATCGCTGTCTCTTTGCTGCTCTTCCGTAGGAGACTCTAACAACACTTTTAACGCGGATTGCGCCGCTACCGCTCCTACTGCTGGGTTGACGGCCCCGGCTAAGAATGCCACCAAGGTCATGACAGGATTTTCGGCATTTTCAAACGGAATCGTCTTGTTCGTTTGCTCTTCTTCAGTCAGTTCGGTCAGTGACTTGACAATGTTATCTTGAATCGGTGCCTGCAAAAACTGCATGATGCATTGCTCCTGCTTGCGCGTACCCACATGTTCAGATACCAGTAACCAGTCATCATTGTACTTTTCGATGCCTTCCAGTAGTAAAAGCTGCTCACGCGGCGTCCATTCCTCTTCCGGTGCTGGACGATCCATGTTTCCTTCCACACGGAGAAAATCACCACTCGACATGGTCGATGAAAATCGTCCTTCCAGGAAACAGTCTGGGCACACTTGCGTGTTCTTGATCTTCAAACTTTGGTATCGGACATCCGTGCAATCCGCCTTGCAAGAGTCGCATATGGCTGTTCCTCGAGAGTCAGGATCATCTGGGTCGCCACCATCATCGCTGGCAAGTGTTGTGATACGTGGCTTGACCATGCCAGCAAGCTTTGGGTCGAATATCTCCGTGCGCATCTGACGATAAACCTTCTTCAACGGGGGCTCTTCTGCCTTTGTAGGGTGGTCTTTTTCATCGTCTTCCGGGTACTGAAATGGCATGATACCAGCATCATGCTCATTTTCCAAACAAGTTTCGAACGGCCGTGTACGTGGGTCAACCTATTTCAAGTACAATACGACGTTTAATAAAGACACCATCTCGTATAAATGCCATCCCCATTGCATCGACACGTACCTGATAATTGATCAATCCCCACAACTCTAAAAATGAGTGAATACGCATGAGGTCTTCCAAATCTCCATTTAAATCCTTTGTACATGCAAGTACAGTCAAGTACTCGGTTGGATCGGCTTGGTAGGTGTTGATCATATAATCCCTATAGCGAATGTACTCTTGTTCATATGAATTGTCGCCTTCATGTTCAAAGAAATGCGGTAACGACAGCTTTTCAATCTCATGCACTTTCGAAGCATCAAACCATGAAGATGCTGCCGTAGGAATGATGATTTGTTTTGGTACAGGTTGAGCACTCAAATATGTTTTTGCCTCTGCAATCAAGAAATTACACTCCATTTAGTATACTTGTAGTTCATCCACATAAACACATCTCTCACAGTGTGAAAGGTATGTTCAATATTTTTTTATCCATACCTTGATATGCATCCTGAGTGGGTTGGTTCATATGTTTTGGCTCATCAACATCCATGCTCTCTTCGCGCTTGCGTTTTGCTCGCACGAGTCCATCGTAAGTAAAGCATGAGATGTTAGTCAGGTCTCCATGTGAATAAGGCTCGAATTCGTTTTTTCGAGACTTAACACCAGTTTGTGGACGATCTCTTTCAACATCGCATACTTTGACTAAAGGCTGCTTGTCTTCATCCAGAAAAACATCCTCTACTTCAGTCATCTGGTCTTCTCCAATGGCTGTGGTGGACTCCGACATGCCAGCATCACTTTCCATTCTTTGGTGTCTTGATCTTGGATTTGCCATCCTAATTTCTGGTATACCTTCCATAGGTTCTGGAGAGTCATCTGAGATTTCCTCATAGTCCTCCTCATTCATCCATTCGTTGTACTTGACACTTTCCTGTAACCATCGTGCCGTGATGTTCCATGGCCCTTCATGGGTAGGTGGCTCTTCCGGATCGGCCATGAATTGTTGTGATTCTGGAAGCCAGGTGTCGTAAGAATCAGGGTAATACCACCAGTGAATTAACACACGGCCATCACGTTTTTCCAAAGTGCGAAACCATTCTTCTTCTCCGTTGTCAATGTCCTCCATGCTACCATGTAAAACATGGGTTGCTTTTGATGCGTCTGAAACTATATTAGCTATAAGATACAATATGATTAGAATGGGGTGAGATGAAAATGGCATAAGGGAGGAGTAGGTAGCTTACCACCAGTGGATCGGGCCAATTTAGCAAGGGCTTTGCGGTTTTGATCATCCACATTCGCGGCAAAAGCAATACGAGGTTTTCGAATGACATTCTTTTCGATCAAAACTTCCGTGATATGAACAATCATGTCTATGACCAAGGTCCTCTTGGCCGCGGTTATGAAGTCATAGTTATTAGCCCAGCCTTGATTGAGCATGAACGAGTAGGCGGCCAGCAGAATTTGGAACAATGGATGCGAAGTATTCAATTTTCCATTGCTGTCAACTTTGAAGAGCTTTGAAGGCAGGCGAAACGGTACATTATTGTTCTTGTGCGCGTTCAAACCTAGGGCATCCTCTTGAAATTGTTGCAAGCGGCCGGTGAACAGTGACATGTCCCGAGAGGTGATGTTGAGATCGGGTTTGCCCAATTCTTGTAATAATTTGGCTCGAATGTTATCGAAACTCAGTATGGTAGCTTCATGTTCATAAAATGTGAGATCAATGCCGCCATTCTTTAGATTTCCCTTAGGCGTCATGCCACTCTTGAAATTGCTTGGACTGTCTCGTGTGCACAAATGGAAAATTCAAAGTCCCAATTCAGAAATTGAGATGTGTTTCAGTGGCTTGGTCCCAAACTTGGTGTTTCGACTGCGATGCGAACCGCGAAATTTTACGCAGAAGTGATATTCGTCCTGCAACAGAAACGTTAAAGATGTTGCCTTTCAAACTGATAAACATATCCATTGAAGATATATCTTTCATTTTGAGATAGTTATGAGTGCCTTGTAACTAACTGCGGTGTGTATCCAAAATATGTCGTTCTGTACAACTAGAAGTTGCCTTGTTATGATGATGATGTGCTTTTTTCCTCAATACGACGGCACTGGACACTATTTACTATCAATTCAATTTTTTCTTTATTTTTTACAGTTTTTTATATAGCAAGGCAATGTTAAATATGCTATTTACGCAACACTGTTCAGCCGCACGATTTTCTGGTCATATTGTTGCTTGATTTTATTTACACGATTACAATAGTAATAATGGTGTCTTCTGCATACAGAAAAAAAGAAGAAGAAAAAAAGGTTACGTCTAATCTATCACTTGGGAAAAGTATTGTAAGGCTATGCGACATATAATGGATATGGAGTGATGAAAAGCAATGGAGAGCGGAAATTTTGCCATTGTAATGGAGCAGGGTATGTCGGAAACAAGTAGATTATACAAGGAAGGGAAGAATGGCATAAATTTCGTGTGTGGGCCATTACGAATTTACTCGTCTTCAAAGACGGAATGTTCAGGACCCCAGAGGAAGATGGAATTGCAAACGCGAATAGGGTTATCACGACCAATTTGAGTGATGTAGTCGATATCTTCCTGTGCCATAGAGAATGTTTCCATATTTGCCTTGATGCGAGCAGGAGTCACCGATTTGGGGACAATAGAATATCCACGCTGCACACCCCAGTTCAATGCGGTTTGACCGGGAGACTTGCCATACTTCTTTGCAATTTCGATTAGACGAGGTTCTTCCAACAAGGACGTTTTGCGGTTCTTTCCCTTAACAATACCAGGATTGGAAAGTGGTGAGAACGCAGTGACGTGGATGTTATGTTCTTTGCAGAAGGATAGCAGTTCTTCTTGAGGCAAAAATGGATGGAGTTCAATTTGGTTTACAGCCGGTGGAATCTCGCATTGTTCCAGCAATGCCTTGAGTTTTGGAACAGTGAAGTTGGATACACCAATGGAGCGAACCAGACCGTCTTTAACAAGTTGTTCCATAGCCTTGTAGGTATCGATGAAAGAGATTCCAAGGTTTTCAATCTTGCCATCCTTCCAAGGTCTCAAGGTGTCATATTCACACTCATAACCATTAAATGGCCAGGATACAGGCCAGTGCATGAGATACATGTCAAGGTATTCAGTATCTAGCTTCTCCAGAGACTTCAAACAGGCTGGTTTGACTCTGTCAGGTTCATGAAATGTATTCCAAAGTTTTGTGGTCAAAAAGAGCTTTTCACGAGGAACACCACTTTCTTTGATTGCTTTGGCCAGCGAAGCTTCTGTATTGTAGTTGTATGCGGTATCAAAGTGGCGATAACCAAGTTCAAGAGCAACTTTGGATCCTTCATAAACTTCTTGAGGAGCATTAGGTCCTCCGTAAGTACCATAGCCGATGACTGGCAATTCATAACCAGAGTTAAGCTTTGTAACTGGGATGGTGGATGTGGCCATGATGTAATTTATGATTGTATTGTTTGATTGTTTAAAGGTCCAGTGGTTGAAAGATGAATAGAGATCAATCTAGCTATTGCAATGGAAAATTGCTTGGAAAAGTTGCGGGAACAACGCTATCAGCTCACTCTCTTTTATATTTTTTAGCAGCTACATGACGTTCCTGCCCTCTCTCACATTTATTTGCTGAAGTTCGCTCCTACGCACTAATTATTAAAATCCCGCTTAGTTCGTTTGCGTTGGCCAGGAGAAACGAGCAAGTAATTGGATTATTATAATTTCTCTTATCGACGAAAAAAAAAAAAAATACCCGTGATACCAGATAAAGATAATAGCTGCCTTTCTCTATATCCTTCTTCTATGATATGATGCGTATCGATGAAAGAGGCTGTGAATAGAGAAGCTGGTCATTCGATGAACCTTTGACATTTACGTTGGACCCTCATATCGCGACATCCTGATGAGTCTGATCGGGTTCGTACGTACGCATTGATCGATTATTCAAATTTGTCGCATATTTTTCGACCCTGAGCATGTGCTTTTCGATGGATGAAGACGTCGGTCAGTGTGCTGTGATAGCAATCGATTAGCTTAATCGATAACCTCCCTTATTCTACTAATTGACCATGGCCAGGTTGTCGTCATCGATCACACTGAGCTTCTTTCGTCCCGCCTCATTCCAGAATGCTAATTGACATTCTACGACGTTGGCCGTCCTATACTATCTTGAGGACATCCGAAAATGATTGATATATTTGTTGATGTGTTCATGCAATGATTCGGCACCATACTTTGGTAATTCATCCAAAGTCAATCACATTGCTACTTGTCAAATTTTACTGTTCACTTCTGTATGGTGTGTATGCCATAAGTTTGTTGAAACGTAGTACAATCTATCTGTGGGTCTGAAGTCGCTGACACGACGAATTCGGCAATCGCTATTAATTCGAAAGGTTTTGAATGCCTTGTGTTCGTCGAACCCTATCTTTACCATATACTGCGAGTCGGGTACCTGAAATATTGTTCTATCTATGCTTTGTTTGTAGCCGATATACCTTAGGCCGATATTTTCTTCCATGACGACATCCGACATGTTCCCAAAAGTTTCCTAGAACAATGGACGCCACCTTATCACATTATGTGGAAGCTGGAAGACACCATGCTGATAAAGCTAGAGTTTGCTGAAGACAGCGCTTTCAAGTCGATAGCTAAACCGATCTGAGTATCATATTTGATATTATTCCATGAAAGTTCTACATCGTCTTGGGGGACAGGTCGGACTTCACCTCAAATCAGATGGATGTTATTGGTCGGCCACAGCGCTATGCTCGCGAGCGATTTTTTTGCTTTCCCACAATGGATACCCTTCACACAGCATATTCCGTAAGAGAAAGAGCCCAAAATTTGTTTGGGTCGTTTGAGTGCATCCTCCCCACGTTCATGCGCTTATATCGGAACTGCCGGACGGCTACATTTCGTCGGTTCGTGGGACTTACAAAGCGAGTTAATCTTGAGTCCTTTCGTTGATGTGCAGTACTCTTATCAATCGTTTCACATCTACTGAACTTTTTATTCCAGATGGTCTCCGCATGTCGTCGTCCTGGCTACTCGCACGTAAAGTAGCTAAGGCAAGACTTGATAGTTTACCAAACAAGCGTAGATAGTGTGATCGATTGTGAGCTGTTATCAGTACAGCGAAGTCGCGTTTGTACGTGGTTATAGAATGAAATCGATAAGCCCCGCAAAAGCTGTTGGCTGCTTTCCTAGCATGGCAAGGGTTGTTATGGCTGCTAATGGCAAAGCTCAGTGACGGGACTTGCTCCGAATTGAATGGCCGCTCAGTAACTGAGGATGAGAGAACGGACGGGGTGCAGACGGCTCTAGTAGAAACACGGTAAAGCATGGGGATTTCACGAGAGGCTAGGAGATCCATGATAACGCAGCGACTCTATTCGTTGAACCTGATAACAGGCCCTGTCCTCATTAATATCTGAATCTGACTGAGTTCAACCATTTGTACCTGTAGGAAGTGGTCTTGTGTACATCTGCGTCTGAAAATCATTGAACTAGTATCGTGCTTCATCATCGTCATATTGTTATGTCTATTGGATTTGGTAGTGACATTGGTTGCCAAGGTACCTTTTAAAAGTGGGTGGAGAAAAGAGGTGTGGGGTAAACCTTTTTTACCAATTGAGAGGTGTTAAATCACTAATTTTTCCCAGCTTCACAAAAAGCAAATGAAAAATCTCATGACTTTTTTTCCCAAGTTGAGCAGAGTTTCAACGATTCCTTTTAGATAAAGTGCTCCACTGAGACTTTTGGGAATGACTTGTTCAAACTGTGTTACTTCCAAAACATCGCTTTTAAAGCAAAAGCGAGATGAGCACGAGGCTTACAATGTTTCATAAAGTAAAAATAAATCAAATGTTTACAATGAATGACAACTCCAGTTGACTCGTCATCTTTTCTTCATTGGGTTTTTATACTGTTGTTAGTAATCAGACATTTAGGGTTTGAATGGAACGTTATGGATGTACGACTAATTTTTAAAGCTTGCTATCCGTCTTCAATAGGTTGGCAGGAATTTCAACATCGATACCAGAGAGTACCATCTGTGCGTAAGTCTTGCCTTGTCTATCAATGCGCAGGGAACTGAGGCCACCTCCACCTAATAAACATTGGCGACAATAGGGTTAGGTTCATTCTTGACATGCAGGGCTAATGTGCCTTGATTTCGATATCTCTGACACAAGATAGACTTACCCAAGGATTTTGTTAGAACAAAGTTGAGGGCATGGGCACCTGGAAGCTCGTATCGAGTAACAGATCCTTGGCACAGGTGTTGCATGTACTTATAAACCACTTCTTCAGTAAGAGCTTTCTTGATGTATGGAAGATATCGTGGGTCGCGCGCAATGATGCCAACGTTACAGACGTCGCCTTTGTCACCACTTCGACCATTAGCCAACTTGATCAACTTGACCTTCTGCAAGTTTTGGGTTTCAGGAACGGTTTCGTCGTAGGGAACAAGGCTTGGTGGAGTAGAATAATCTTTGCTATCGTCCCAAGCCTCCCACTCTACTTTTTCGACTTGACCATTTTCGCCAACACAGACATAAGTTGGAACATCATTCTTAGGGATGAGGCATGAGAAATGGACAAGATTACTCATAGGTGCTGGACGTCCTGCTCCTGCTCCGGTAATACCAGGGGCCATGCAAGTAGCCGACTTAGATCGGGTGAAATGATGTCAATTTTGGCATTGAAGCAAAGAACACTCGGAAACATTCACATACCGGAGCAACTTCCATACCAAATAGCCTCAAAGCCATAGGGTTATCATGATGTATTGTCAGTCTGAGAATGACTTCACGACTTTTGGTCATGGTGGAGTGTGGACTAAGAAGATAAACACATCATCAATATCATTTACCTCAAGGCCATCATTTTCGCTTGGAGGGATCACTTACCCATAGGTCCCTTCCGCTCCCAATGTTTCGATATTCGTACCCCTAAAGTCTTCCAAGCCAAATGCTTGTAACAGCGTGCGGGCTCTTGTAATGATGGCATTACCAACAGCCAGGGCCTTTTCGCGAGCATCTTCTCCACCAATCATGAGCTCGCCGCTGATTTTATGACCATCCACCCAGACTCCAGAACACTTTAGATACTTGGTTGGCTTTCGGCCCTTCGCACCAGTGACAAGAACTCTGTTCTTCTCCAGCTGCTTTAGTTCTACGCCTCGCATATCCAAGATCACATCTGGTAAGAGGTATGCGCCGGGATCCAAAATTTCGTATAGCATTTGTTCAGCGACGGTGGCGACGGAAACTAAACCACCTGTCATCTTTGGTTTGGTCACGACGAATTGACCATTCTTATGGAACTCGACAATTGGGTATCCCATGTTTGCATATCCTCCATGTTCAGAGTTGGCGGCGAGTTGCCAGTCAGTGAAATTACCTCCAGTCGCTTGACATCCACATTCGATGATATGTCCGGCCAATGAAGCTGATGCAAGCAAGTCATAGTAATTTGATTGAGATGACTTCCAACCGTATTCATGCAAAAGAGGGCCAACCACTAATGCTGAATCCACTACACGACCCGTTACGACAATTTTTGCTCCGTCATTCAATGCCTTTGCAATAGCATTAGCACCCAGGTAGGCATTCAAGGACGATAATGGGGTATCGGGCTTTGGTTGTGCATCGGTATCTTTGGGATTGGATGTCGCAGAGAAGGCTTGTACTTCAGGATGATGGGCCAACGTTGTTTTTGTATCAGAAATGAGGTCGTCTCCGTACACAGCGGCTACCTTGCATTGGTCGAGAGGGATACCAGCCTTCGTCAATGCAGCTTCAATCGCAGCTTTGCATGCCATAGGATCCAAGCCTCCAGCATTCGTAATGACTTTAGTTTCGTTTTCCATAATTTGAGGAAGGATTCGATTCAAGACGAGGGTAATAAACTCTGCAACATATCCACCTGCTCCTGAGCCACCGAGTTTTGTGGATCGCTTTCTGCGACGGGCTAAAATACCCATAGTGACCTCTACATAATAGAAAAGAAGTGAGTCAAGATGTTGTTGAAACGGTGATTTGAATTACAGCAAAGTGTCCGTACCAGCAAGGTAGTCTGCAACGAGGTAATCAAGGTTCGAGCCTTCTTGTTCTACGAGCTGCAGAGCAGCAGCAGCTGAGTCGCCCCAAAAAGCTGAGTAGCAGCCAATACGTACAGGTTTTGCTCCAGAGTCAACCATATTTTAAACTGAGAAGAAACAGCAGGACAGGCAGCAACAGAGGAAGTTAAAGTATAAAAATGAAGGTGCGAAAAAGGTACTGGGAACGGCATATGCCTGACTGGCGTACTCAATTGTGACTATTGATTTCACCCAAAATCTAACAACCGACCCTATAGTGCCCCAGCTACTCGTGGTTCCTTGGGGGAAAAAGAACGGAATCATGTCAGCCAAAGAATCATTTCAACAATTGGTCCAACCGTATTTTGAGAAAGGTCTCAAGTCAGCTCTTTTGACGGATCGAGAAGGAGTGGTGATTTTAGAATGTTCGTACAACTTGTTTACTCTCCAAAATGTACACTTGCCATAAGATTCACAAAGCTTATGCCGATTTGCCCATGCAGATGTATCACCCGAGGCTCCTGCTGGCGTCACTGACCCATCATTATCAACTGCATTTTCCATTGCTAATAATCAGGTTGGCTTATAGTTTTGGTTTGTAGCTAAGTGAGGTCACATTACGGAAACCTAACTCAGCCGCTGCGCTACTTTTTCATGTAGGCTTCAAAAATGGGATTGAAGAGAAACAAATCCATCATAGGCATCTATGGATTACATCAAGTCATACAAATAGATTGTTATCCATTGATCATCTCACTTGTGGCCGATGCAACAGCTAATACAGGTGAGTAAGAGAGTTAATGCAGGAAAGGAGACTGGAAAAGTGGTGCAAGAATTGCTGCTAAAAATATGCCGTATGATTTTTTTTTTTGACGTGTTTCCGAAGGTCTCTTTCTAGATTTTGGTGATGAGTTACAAAAGATGGTAGAACCAATGGTCGCAGCGTTACAAGACAAGCATTGAAAAAGGACTCGCATCCGTCGGGCACGCATCATGGACCAAAAAAAATCGACCCACGTTACTCAACACTGGCTGTGCATGCATATGCTTCCACTCGTTTGCGTATATTTTACGACGGGGAGACTTCTACAGCTGCTATCTCGCTTGTTTGATAGGTGGTCATTTTTACCCAATCCATACTATAACCTTCTTATTTTTGTCATTCTTTTAATTATTCATCACATAAAGAAAAACCACCAGCGTCATATATTGATTCAAATCGACAGTACGTAGTCCGTCAGCATGGATGACAGAAACCGGTGATAAACAAAAATGCGCTCACAAAAATCCAAAAGTAGAACATGACCGTAAAAAAAAAAAAACAAGTGCTTACACTTCATACTCCTTTGGGAAAAAAAGCAGGCGTTGGAGGAGGAAACTTTCGCTTCGAATTCCGCAAGGGAATGACACAGTGAAAGTGGGGATTGAAAGAGACGGTTCTAGAGAAATTTATGGTATATGTCGTGTGATCGTTTCAAGTGGAGAAAAGGCTATTAATGTTGCTGGGAGTTGGTTGTAACTCTGCTCGCCACTGGTTCATGCTAGGGTTGTACAAGTGCCAGTGTAATGGTACTGCATACTGGTTGATACCGACGGTACATCTAGGTGGTAGTGTATCGTGGGTATTTATTAAGCATTACAGTAAAAAAATAAACACGTACAGGCATCTTCTAGCAAGTTAGCTTGACGAGCGGAAAAGCAAGAGGCTAACGACAGTGACAAGAAGGCGGGCAGCAGATACGATTGGCGGGGAGTTGAGTAATTTGTCCGCCACTGTAACATGGCCGATCTAGGCATAAAACGTCTTACCGCCTTATGGGTTATCTTGGTGGGAACATTGCGAGCAGCGCCTCAACCTAAGCTTCACAAAGTGTAGCCATCGCGCTTTCTGCTTCCAGGAACGTGCTTTCTCTAGATATGAAACTTGGCACTTGTTTGAAAAAATTTAATAAAGGGATTCAACATTGCTGCAGCTTTGCAACTTTGGGAGTGGACTAGATGATCTTGTGATATGCACACAGACCCTGTGGAGGCTGGTGGAGGATTTTTTTGAATAGCCGCCTTCATGGGCATTTGATGTGAACGGTCCTCCTTCCAAAAGATACGACCACCGAGAAATCTTAATTATGTAGAATGGCATTGGTTCAAAACAATCGTGACAAATTTATTGCTAAACAAAATGTTCAATTTATGGAGATATCATTAAATTGGTATTTTACATCCCGGTTATTATGTTTAGAACAAATATTGGAATGAAACCGACTCACCCATTGTGACATGTGATGTGCGAGGCAAAAAAAAGTCAGGACAGGCAATAAAAAAGAATAGAAGTCGTAAAGAACGGAGCCACAATTGCGCGACACCTGCTAACGAGACGACAGGGTGCTAGAATCTTCAAAGCTCTGGGGCTACACATAGTACAACCATCGAGTTGTCAGTGATCAGATGACTAACTTTACCGTGATGGTGACGGGGGCTATTGGGGGGTGATGAGACGTTGATAGGTTCTTGTTTTCAAAAAGGCAAATTCAAATGGTGAACTCCGTCCTTTCATTGGATAGGAGGCTGGTTTATTGGTTTTTCTCCGAGCTTACCAAGTACCAGTCATGGTTACTGAAAGATCAGATGTCCGCTTAAACATGCCTTTTGTGATAGACTCCCTGACAAATGGAACAGGTAAAACAAAAAGTTATGTATTATTAAGAATGTGATGCAGAAAAAGTCTCATGAAATCAAGATGAAGCACAGAGCCCAGACTCGGGATGCACAAAGTTGTACTGTATTCTTGGTAACTGCCTGTCACACTGCTAAGAAGGTGGACTGTGTGTCCGTGGGCTTTAGTTATTTTTTTTCCTTGTGCCTCGGGTCCTCCACCCATATATAAGGCCACTTCACTTGAAGCACATTTTTTTCCATCCTAAAGCCTTTATCCCCTTTCTTTGTTTACAAGTCCTTATTTATTCACGTCCAACAAGAATGTCACCTGTATTTCCCGAATGGTTTCGTATGCGATCTTTATTCAATGGCTATGTGGTCACCATTGATAGATCCCTCATCAACAACACGAGTGAGCTTGTTCGTTCGCAAGTTTACGTATGCCCTGCGCAAAACGACGCATACGAACTTTGGCAATGGGACGGTCAATACCTTAAAAACAAGGCTACTAAGCTCGTCCTAGATATTCGTAAAGGTATGCCCAAAAAAATAGGCTTGCTGCCCGCCTTTCATGCACGTTCGTTTACTTACCGCCAGCCTATTTTTTATTTTATTTTTTACCCACACTTTAGGTCGCCTGCGTCTTATTGAAGATACCGAAATCTGTCTGTTTACTCCAAAGCCAGCCGAAAAGGCTATGAATCAAAGGTGGTCTACACGTCAATGCGCGGACGATCTTGGTCGAGAACAAAATGGAACCTTTATTTGCTCTTTGAGTAACGATGAGTGGGTTCTCGACGTGCAACATACGCACGCGTCACAAAATCCAAAGCTGCTCTTATACCCCGCCAAGGATTTCGATAACGAATCACAGCTATGGGAATTCGAAGCGGCTGACTATATGTCAGAAAACATACCATCATCCGTGTCTTCCAGCGTAGATGAACTCGATATATCTGTCCGTGAGATCAGCCCCAGTAAACGGGGGTCCAACAGTTCAATTGGATCGGGCGGCAACGTTGAAGCTTTCAAAGAAGCTCACATGTTGGTTTATCTAGAACATCAACCTCATGTCAGTGACAAAACGATTGGTATGGCCGCTGCTTACCAAGCACTGCAACAATGGAAACTTCAGCAAGTTGAAGCTTTGACTACCTTTGATAATATGGCCTCTGATGAATGGTGCTTGATACAAAAGCGTTTACAACTTCTCGCTGAAAATGAGGTAAGCATCTTTTTCCTTTGACTTGGCAAGCTCAGTCAGACATCATGTCTTACACATCCTATTTTAGGCCTCTCTCATTTATCAGCGTTGCGATCAACTGAATAATAACCCACAAACCGCGCAGTCCCTCGCTGCTATGCTCGTTCTCAAGCTCTACGAACAACAGCCTGCCACGCCTTAAATATCCTCACACTATCTGTACTATATCCTCCATGCATACCGCCTTGCTTTGTACAATCCATTCCACTCACTTTTCTGCCCTGTTATTTTGCACAATCACCCCCTTTTCCTGTCCTTACGCGTTTGAACAATCGATCTATTGTACATCATCTTCTTGTTTTTTTTTTTTTCATCTTCCTATTATTCTTATAAGGCAACATTCACCTTCTTTTGCTTGTTTTTTTTTTTCTATTTGATGGTGTGACCTACACCATTTCCAAAAAGTCAAAAATACTTCATTTTGTACATAACTTTCTTTATCAGAACCCTAACTTTTTTTCTTCTGAGAATCTGGTTGCTATATCCCCTCCGCCAAAAAAGAAAAAAAAAAAGCACAACAGCGCACTCATACCAGTCAGTTTCTACTTTACCTTCTTACTTTCATTTTGTTAACTGTGTTATATTTGCAAATACATTTATGAACAATCCCTTCTTTTACTTTATACAATCAGGCTTGAAATGAAGAAAGAGGAAGATAAAAAAAAAATAGAGTATAAAAATCTAACATCGTACAACTGATCAAATTTTGATAAGTCTGCCTTCCGAAACGTCTTATCCTTTTCGCGAAGAGTATGACAAACACATCGCGCACGTCCAACCACAGGAAATCTTGATCAGGTAGTTACCCCAAACGTGTTCACCAACAATGTATTGATTGCATTAACCCATTCTTCCGCCTTTGCTTCGGGATCTTCAAAATAGGATGTCTTGTGAGGCTAAATGGGGCGATCAGGGTACGTTAGACCAAAGCCATGTTTAAAACCCCTTTCGCTCTACTGCCTCCGGGACTTACCGTATGTATCCAAAATTGTTTCTTGCCTTTTAGTTCGGGAACCATTTTGGGCGTCCAAAATATCTCTCCCTTGGGCACAGACGAAGATTTGGCGCCATCTTCACAGTAAAACAGTCTTGGGCGATCGGTTAAGATCAAGTATCGCTTTTTGGAGAACAACCCTCGACGTTTGTTGACTCGTCCAGCTCGTATTATGAGTTCATCCTTGTGCAAATATTTGCTCCTGTTTACGCTGTTATATTAGCTGCACATTTTTGAAGTATGGCCTAGAAGAATCCACCATAATACCTACCATGGAGAATTGGCTTGTTCAGTAAGTTTCTTTTGACGTTCGGCTGCTTTCTCTTCAGCCAGACTGCTAATCCCTCCACTTCTTATGCTGCTTGCGTTGGATCGAGGTGTACTAGTGTGGGGGCGAGGAGGCTTATGGGCACGTGAAGCCAATTTGGCTTTGGCCATCGATCCTTCCTCCGGTGTCACTGATTCTGAGCCGTTTCCGCTAGCCTAGAGTGTAAAATAAAGTTACTTTGCGTCAGTACCAAAAATCTGCAAACAAATAAGTCGTTGTTGAAAAACTCACCATACTAATGCGCGCTTCCGAGCCATAGTCGTCCTCAAATGGATCGCGGGCTATATCATCAAAACTATGGCCTTGGCGTTGAAAGAATACGTTGTTCTCACTGGTGAGATCATATTCATTCATGCCATCCATTTTCGGCAAGAACGGACGTAGTTTGGGGGCATCACTGGTAAAAAGTTGATCCCACTGAATTCCCTCGAAAAATGTGTGCGCCTTCAATGCCTCTACGCCTCCTGTTTCTTCTGACCCTAAGCGAACGTTCGGGTCGAGTACCAACAGCTTCTGTACTAGATCCTTTGCTACAACAGGAAAGGATCCCGGGAAGTTGTATTCAAGGCGTTGAATCTTTCCAAATGTAAGCCAATCCGTTGCTCCTTTGAACGGTGGCTTGCCGGCCAGCAGCTGGTAAATGATACAGCCTAACGCCCAAAAGTCCGACGCATTGGAGGCTGCTCTGGCAGAGAGCAACTCGGGAGACACGTATTCTGCAGTACCTACAAATGAATTTGCTCTGGGTCTTCCCCTTCGCCCTACATCATAGATTTAAAATTACAGTTGAATAATCTGATATTTTTTAAAATATTTATAAAACCCCCCATCTCGACGAGATTCCTTACCTTCTTCTATATCTTCATTTGGAGGAGGTGCTTGGCTGATGGGGGCTTCGTCTTCGTCCAGCAATTTCGCAGATCCAAAGTCAGTCAGCTTGATGTGCATATTTTCATCTAAAAGTATACTAATACAATTTGACAGTCAGAACAACCAACAATGGGAGACAACAGGTTTTTGGTTGCGCTTACTTTTCAGGCTTTACGTCTCTGTTAACGAGATAATACATCGGTTAATACATATTATGAGCATTGAACAATCAATTGATTCGCAAAACATGTACCTATGAATGACTTTCTTCGAATGGACGTGCTCCAAGGCTGATAAAATCTCGGCAGCATAAAATTGCGTAGTTGCCAGGTCAAATGAACCCAGCTGGTAAAAAAATCCATGAGTTTGGGTTACACTCGCTCACCAAAAATTAATCAAAGAGCTCACCTTCTTGATGTATGTAAGAAGCTCTCCATGAGGAGCTAACGTAATGACATAATCTGACGACGACATGCTGTTAGTTTAAAATCAATGCCATCGCCTCCGATTTCTGAAATCACTAGTATCCTACATAAGCTATTTCTGTCTTGCAGCGTCCAGTATAAGCTGACGATGCCGGGATGGTTCATACGAATTAGAGCCAGTTTTTCGATATTGACATACTTTTGTTTTTTCTCTCTGATGATGTGGAATTTATCTAGTACTTTAATGGCATAGGATTGACCTGTTTTCTTGTCTTTAGCTGCCAAGACCTGATTTGTACAAAATCATAGCGTTAGAAAAACGTGAGGTCTTTCGCGTTATAACCTTCCAAAAGATCAGTACCGTTGAGTAACTTCCTTCTCCTAAAGTTCCCATTAACTCAAAGTCGTTTATAGTTCGATGGTGTCGATGATGAGGATGATCTGGATTAGCGATTTCTGCCGCAGACGCTGTGGTAGGTTGAGTCGGTTTTGCCTTTGAAGCTACTGGACTGCTGGTTTGTGATTGCCGGTTCTCAATGTCCATGGTGGGAGGAAGTGAAATGTCGCCATTGGACGTAGAGGGAACAGCAGTACTAGCTGATGCTTCCTCGGCCAATGCATTGACCATGTTAATAGAGAACGATAGGAAGTATGAAACAAAATACCCCAGGTTTCCCAACCACCGGTGATGATTAAATTGGCCCTGAAATAATTTTTATTGGAAAAGTAACCGTTTATTTATACATGGCCGACTCTTCTGTTATAGCTTCGGCTCTCTGTCGTTCTCTTTGCACTTGTCGATTGACTTCTCTTAATGCCTTATCTAGACGATCTAATTCTTCTTGCTCCACCATGGTTGTAAACGGCACAGCCGGTTCCTTGGTTGATTTCTTGGTTGGTAATTGAAAGGTTAGAGCGTTGTTTTCTGCTAAAACTTGATAGAATGCTTCGGTTGGTTCATTAAAGACCTGTGAACTATATTTAATATCGATTCATCTCAAAAGGGTACGGTTTGGGCGAAGGACACTTACAATTTCGTCGTAATTAAAGCTTGTTACAGGCTTCTCTTTGGGCCATGGTTGTCCTGTACCATCATCTTCATATGGATGTAGTCGTAAATGGTGATAGAGTGTCACTGGCTTTTCTCCAGAAGCTGCGTGAAAGTATATTTTGATTGCTATCTCAAATTCTCCCCATCCTGTCTCGCTTACTTCAAACGGCGGCTGTTCGATCGCTAGGATAGAGGTATAAGTATCCTATCAACGAGACCAATCAAACTTTCTTTACTTACTTCGTTGTGGATTAGGGTATGTTTCATGTAACCGAAAGCTAACTTTCTTGATCCAGAAGCTGATGTCTTCATTGTTGACTCCTCGCACCAGAACGGTCCATTTATGCGTGTGATCACTATCGTTGGCCTTTTTCCCTAGAATCGGGTACGCTGTGTTGCCATAGTACAATGCGCGAGTAGCGACCGTACCCTTCATTCGTTTGTTGCTCATGGTTGGTTGTAATTAAAGGTGAAATGCAAAGCCAACTGGTTTCTGAGACTGAAAGTGGACTGTGACAATTTTGGGAGACTTTTGCTGAAGCACACACAACCCAAGAAAAAATAAACGCGTGTTCACGTGAGACGTATAATTCAGTACCTTGCCACCATCGCGCAACAACACGCATCCTTTTTAAAAAACAAAAGTGGATAAATGGAATCACGAGTACCTTTCGAAAAGGAGCGTGATGCCCTTCTTGAAAACGTTGCACAAGGCCTCGAACAAGTTATTACCAACATGGCTCATCTGAACCGTAATCTCGAAACAATCAATACCATTGGAAAAGACTTTGACAATGTTGCTTCTCTCTGGCGAGAATTTCACACCGCCATCGTCACCGATTCCAATGCATCAAACGCAAACGAAGAGCATAAAGAGTAATATAGCACAACTGAACTACACTGCACTATTGTACATATATGAACCAATAATACATACTTATATTCCGCACTGTGGCTCGACGTCGCAGCGCAGCGGCTCAACGTGTTTTGTACCATAGAATTAATTTATTCACACACTTTGGTTTCAATGTGTTCATAAAGGACAAAAGAATTCAAATCGCGTAGATACAAAATGTGTGGTTATAATTGTTCAGCGAATAGTTAAATGTATTTAAAAAATGTACAATACTATATCATGGCATCAAAGATCATATATTACATTTGTTCTCTGTAGGTCGAACAGCGAGAGACGAGGTATAGCTATTGAGTAGCTTCCTCTTGAGACTATCCCATCGTTCACTACACAGAGACGCGGTATGCTTCTTTTGCAACTCCCGCTCCACGATCATCCACTGAGCCTTGTGATTTTTGAACACGTGCTCTAATAAAATAAGGTCATCCTCCAAAGACCACTTAGAGTCCATTGATAAAGCATCATCAGCAGAAGTGTCTTCGTCCGGTTTCGGTGTTTCTGCGTCTGAAGGTGGAGTAAGAGGGCGAGACATGGCCCGTTCTGTGTAAACCTGGCGATCGGACCTCAATATATCGTACTTCTCATCCAGTATAAAGTTCTCATAGTTCACTTACCGATTCACTTATGGAACCATCGTCCTCGCCCATTGGCTTATGTGCCTTACTTGCTGTATGATGGATTAGCCCTTGATCTTCCTCTCGACTATGTGAGCTCCTACGCCGCTTGAAAACTTCAGCACAGATGCCAACAACCTATATCATAGAGCCGTAATTTAATTTATCGGTCCTGATCTTCAAGGATCTTGGGGTAGGCAAGGAGTTGCTTGCGGATTTGTGGTGGAGAGAAGTATATCGTGTGCGCTTACCTCGTAATCTTCCGAAGATCGTCGAGCTATATCGATTGAGTTGTAGGCTGACTCCAATGAAAGCTTTCGCTTTGCTATAAAGTAGTAAAGAGAACAATAGGGTTTAGTTTCCATGGTACCTGTCGTCATTTGCCTTGGATCCGACTGATTGAAGCGTATCTACTTGTCTTCCAAGTGCGCATTCATTCAGACAACTTGTTATAACTTACCACTTGGATGTAAGCTTTGTTGTTGTCGACAAGAAAGTGGGGATCCGGTTTCGGTGAAGGACTTTATGATGCCGTGCACTGCGGTTTTTGAGAGGCCAGAGAGACGGGCGCACTGACGCTCAGATGCACCAGCCTGATGCGCACCAATAACATACCAGCGCTTCTCAATAGGAATATCTTTGCCGGTGAACATTGTTTGTAAAAGTATGGAGTGGAATGGAGTGAAAAGGGTGTGGCAATGGAGGTGTGAAGCAGTGAAAGAGTGAAGCGGAGTCTGGATACGTCATATTATCACTCGCTTAAGGAGCTCAGGGTTGGGCCCGCAAAATTAAAAGACCTCCCCCCAACATGATCTACTCATTGTACATTATCAACAAGGCAGGCGGTTTAGTCTACCAACGAGATTTCGCAGAACAGCTTGAAAAGCTCTCCAGTAACGATTACCTTGTTCTTGCTGGTACTTTTCACGGGTACGGAAGATGAATACCACACTGTGCCCCCATTGTTGATCTTCAACACCTAACCAATCTTCCTTCATCCAGAGTACACGCCATTACTTCCAAAATTTCACCAGTACCATCATCTTCTGGCATAGAAGTACTAGAAGCAGAGACTTTCAAATTAATTTGCACGCAAACCTTGACTGGTACGTTATTGTGTGAATGGTCAGTGCCCATTGCCTACACTTTGTAACACATAGCTATTTTCTTCAGGAACCAAATTCCTCTTGGTCACCGATCCGCAACATCAAAATGTAGAGGTCCTCCAGAAAAAGGTGTATGACTTGTACAGTAACTTTGTCATGAAGAATCCTTTCCACACTCCCGAGATGCCCATACGATCGGATCAATTTGATGCTGGCCTCACAAAGCTTATTAGTGAAGCTTAGTGGAATTATCTCGCACTCCATATAAATAATACCCTCTTGGTCACTTTTTGTAATCTAAAAAAAATAAATAGTCTCGTGTTTTGATATAGAGTACGAACATGGTACTACGTATTTTAAGAATAGCATGTTTGGGAGGGGTATGTTACATTGTTGAGAGTATGTCAGCACCGTGCATTATGGCATGGTTGTAATTATGCACCGAGATGCAGATTTTCTATGAAGTTCTCCAAGTCGTCTTGCCTGATTTCCATGACCGATGTCTCGAAGCTATCATGTTTTACATGAGCTTTGGTACGTTTGACGGCGTCTTGGAAGGCAGCTCCGAAATGACTGTGTGCGAAGGTCATCGTGTTAGCGACCCAAAGACCATCATCATTATTTGCACATACAATGGTAGTCAGACTTACTTTTGTCGCACGTCTCCAAAAGTTGGTGCGCCCGTAACACCCACCACTAGGTATGATCCCTGTTCTTCATTCAGAGTGCCGATCACGAAGGGAAGATTGCGTTTACCATATTCCTGGTAATAATGGAAAAAATTAGATAGGCGGAAAGGCACATATTTCATTTTAAGCAATTTGCTTTACCCGGTATGCATCAACCAAAAACAGTGCGAGTTTAGATAGTGTCAAGGGATGCGTAAATAATGAAATGTCAGGGCCATCCTTGATGATGGCCAAGCGAAAAGTTCGTAGAGTCTTCACCGACTTTTTCTCAATCATGGCTGTACCTTGCTGTACAATGACGCGTTGAAGTTTCATACACAAGCCAAGACCACGTTGCATTCCTTCGATACTAGGGGAAAAACGAACTTAACATTAGCATAATCCGTGTTTTAAAATTCATGAACGCCAGAATGACTTTGTACCTGTCAAGAGCATCATAAGCTGTATAGAAATTTTGCAACCACCACCGGTTTTTGACTTTCTTGGGCCGTGGTGTCTCTGGCTCTCCACTGGCAGTTTCCTTGTCGGCGTCTTCAGGGTCAGTGCCCCATTGTTCACCATTGTTCCACTCCACTGTCTCTCCAAGACGATGCGCAACTTCTGGAGATGTTTCCAGTAATGCTGAAAGAGAATATACAGCGTCACTGGCGGATGTTTGACCGCGCCATCCATATGAGCGTGAAAAACTTGGAAAACATATGTCAGTCAAGCCATAGAGGGGTGCAACTGAATCGATCTTAGATCGTAAAATCTTTTTTAAATCCATATCCATGTGAGTGAATACTTGTTGGCACTGATAGAGAGAAAAACTACGGCAGAAGTGTACGTGGTCAGATATATGTCTATCGCATATACGAGAAATCAATGATGAGGACTTACCCCATTTTTGCAAACATATTGTTCAGTCGTTTTTTGCCAAACTCCTTCCACACACCAAGTTTGCTTGCAACATAACCAGAGTGAAACATGCTGTCGTATAAACTCCAGTGGCGATACAACATGAATCTGTATTCATCCTCAAATTTGATGGCTGTATCAATAGTTTGAGATGAAGTATCCTGTGGTAGATTGAATCTCGCGACGTCATCCATGAACGTGCGCAATTGATCGAGGTATATAGGTGAATCGATGTGTTCTGTGATGTATTGTGAAGTGACTCCAGTGATTGCAAACCTAGAAATGGATCCAAAGCTATTAGTGTCGTTCAAAGAAGGGGCTCGAGCAAAGCAAAGTCTCACCATAAAAGGTCGTTGGTCGTGCGATCAAGTTGATTTGCTAAGGTATAGACAATTCCCGCTACAGACTGGCTATAATACATCCCCGAAGAATAATATTGCGCTATCTTCAGTCGACTATTTTTTGCTTTCGCACGTTTTGCTTTCGCAGAATTACCCTACATACCGAGGGTCAGAGTACGCATTACTATTATTTTACTTCATTGCGAGCTTACCTCATCATCATTAAGCCGCCGCCGTTGACGGGGTCGATCACTTTCTAGCCTTGGGCGCTCTCCACCGTCGTCAGTTTCATCGTCATCCTTTTCATTCCCCTCCTCCTCGCTTTCTTCTTCAGAGCTTCCTTCGTCCTCGTCATCCGATGAATCATACTATGATGCGCTAATGAGATGTGGATATCTTTCATAGGTACTTTGAGTTGCTTGTACTTACAGTGACATTCTCGTATGCTTCGCTCAGCTCCTTCATATATACTTCATCTTCATTGTCATCAAATACGGCGACTTGCGTGCTGCTGAACATGTTATCAAGGTTCAGTGGCCGATGACTGTCGATAATGTACATGGTAACGTTTACAGGAGGATCAATGAAGAGCGTGGTATCGACCATTCCTCCACAATTGATCATAATAATGGTTCGTAACTGTAGTTATGATCAGTGAAAAACTCTCAAATATACAGAGCGCTTGTATATAGCTGCGTACCTCATCGTCCGTCTGAACAAGCTCAGTGTTGGCTTCCTTTAGGTCAGAATAGCTGGAGACTGGAACAATTTTGTGTGGAATGAAATCGCCCTTTAGAAGAGTCTACAAGAGTTGTGATCATGATCAGTACGATCGGTCTGACGGCTGAATCAAGGAACGAATTTTCTACCTGTAAAATCTTGCAAGCGCATAACGCATCTACGTCCGATGCAACAAATACTATGCAATTGCCTTCAAGGGAATCTTGCTTGATTTTTTCATAGGCTTCATGCCACCTACTTTTGTAGATTCTGACCATGAAGAAAAAAACGGAATTGAGACGCGAGTTGGTTTTTACAAAAATTTAATTAACAGCCTCGCGTTTTGTCGCGTCGGACCTGGCTGGCCCAAAAGGCATTGGCCAATACCACTTTAACTCAAAACAAACCTTTTTACGGTGTACGCAACCTGTGTAAGTTCGACATATTGCTATTTCCAAGTACCTGTAGGCATATCATGCTAGTTTGTCAGATTTTTGCCTGAAAAGTAGTGGTTTCATATCAATCAGCAGTTGGCTTAGACTGTGGTGAATGAGACACCCTGTAGAAGATTCCGCTTACTACATATCGTACTATCTATAGCTTTACATCGTACTATCCAGCTACGACATAAAATGGCCAATGCTAATTCCAGACGGACGTGAGGTTTAAAAAAAGACTATATTTCTATTTGTTATGGTACATGTGCTTCAAGCTCTGAGGAATGAACATGAATTTTGAAGGGTGAGAGGTTGCAATAGAAGGTTGTAAGATATAACTCCCATTATATATAATGTTGAGATATCCATCTAGATTTTGTGGGGGTTGGTGTGGAATGGAGACCAAATGCCTCGGACACTCTCTGTGGTAGAAAGGACAGGTCGCTTGGTCAAGTTCTTCATTTTAGCACCGCTTGAATCCTTGAGAAGCTGAACTTTCTGCTTAATCTCAAATGGAGCCATATTTCGTACGCAAATAACCTTTTCACGTCCATTCACTAGGTTGTATGATTGATGGTTATTATGATAGTCACTGTGTAGTGTACACTTCAGAGCCGCTAGACTTACAGTATTCTCCTCGAATGACAGGGTGATGCGCTGGTCTTTGCTCAACAACAACCTCAATCTGAGGGTTAGCCTTGGCAAACTCGACAATGTCTTTCTTGAGGTAGTTGCTAAATTTGATTTACAGGTTAGTTTTCAATAATTCCAGGACCATTGTACCAGTTCAACAAAGTTGAATGGGCCTTACATCATTCCCTTGTTGCTACCCCAGTTTTCGCAGTAGTTGAAAACCATCTTTCTGCATTGCAAGACGTAGGCACCGACGCCGTTTTTCGTAACTGAAGCAAGCCTTTGTGCTGACATTGTATTATTGCCACAAGTTTGTTGTGCTTCTCGACGAAAGCTTTCAACAAAAATTATTGCTGCCTACACCAATCACGTGAACTATTGTGACCGTTAAAATATGCCTTTCTGCGAAAAAAAAAAATCCCTTCCAGTTGCCACTGCTGCTCTACTATCACTTTTGGGAATTGCTGTAATGTAAGTAGACATCAATATCATGCTATACAGTGCACTATTATCATAACAGTCGCTAATGAACGGATTCAATCTAGGTCTCGACTGATTGTCAAGAACTTGCCCAAGCACTTGTCGGAAGAGCGTCTGCGGGAGCACTTTGCCTCCCAGGGAGAAGTCACCGACACAAAACTTATGAAGACATCGTGAGTAGTTTACTTTCCTGATTACGTATTCGAGAGCAAATGGAAAGAGCTAATAAATCATGGTTTTGCATAGTGACGGTACATCTCGCCGATTCGCCTTCATCGGTTTTCGAACCGAGAAAGATGCTTCTCGAGCCAAGAGGTATTTTAATGATACTTACATCGACACATCTAAAATCATCGTCGAGAAGTCTAAACCTGTAAGTTCATACAAGTATATTATTTAAGCTTTCTGTACGTCACTTTGTGGCTAATAGTGTTGATTTGTGCAGATTGGCGACAAATCACTACCACGACCATGGAGCTCCCATTCCCTTGGCTCTTCTGCCAATGTTCAAAAGAGCGTCCAAACACAGAAGAAGCAGGAGCCTGTCAAGCCTGCTGAAAAGGATACGAAGAAAGATGCACATAAGGAAGAGATGGAAAAGAAAAAGCAACATTTCACTAAGCTGTACGAAGATATGGAGAATCCAAAGTTGAAAGAGTATCTAGGTGTGATGGCTTCCAGAACGAAGGGTCGAACCTGGGCAAACGACGATATGGACGCTGACAAAGAAGACACGCTTCCTAACGGTAAACCCAAGAAGAAAGCGGCTCCCAAAGTTGCAACAGTTGCTGTCGCCAACAGAAAAACTGGAGGTGTTGGTCAAGTTCTGACAAAGACTCACGTCACCTTCGATGACTCGGATGATGAGCTTTACGACAGCATGCCAACTGAAGATGCAAAAGACGAAAACGAAGAAGAGGTTAAAGAAGAAGACAAATCAGCTATCAATGGCATGTCTGATCTGGACTATATGCGTTCGAAAATGACTCTTAAGGATGCCGGAAACGAAGATATTGAAGTCGATGAAGATGAGGACATTGAAAAGATGGAAAAAGATGAAGAAGAGAATGGATCTGATAATGAAGGAGGAGACTACATCGATGACGACTCGGACAAGGAAGACATGAAGGTTGACGATGTCGAACCAGCATCAGAGGAAGCACCTTCTGCAGGTCCCTCTTCAGCACCTGTGGAGCTTCCCATTCAGCCAGAGTCATCTCCTATTGAGCTTATTTCTGACACCGGCAGATTGTTTGTTCGTAACTTGCCATACACTTGTACGGAAGAAGACTTAAAGAGAGCTTTTGCGAAATTCGGACCGCTTTCAGAAGTTCATATGCCCATTACCAAAGATACCAAAAAACCCAAGGGCTTTGCCTACATTCTTTACTTGCTTCCTGAACACGCTATCAAGGCTTATCAAGCTCTAGATCAGCAATTCTTCCAAGGCCGTTTGCTTCATATTTTACCTGCCAAGGAGAAACCCCAGGCTAAGGAAGAATTGGATGCTGGACCTAATGGATCCAAGATGAGCACACTCAAGAAGCAGAAAGAAACGCAGAGAAAGGCACAGGCTGGAAGTGATTTTAACTGGAACTCACTATTCATGAGCGGTGATGCAGTTGCTGCATCCATTGCTGACCGTCTCGGTGTCTCCAAGGCGGATGTTCTCAATCCTGAAGCTGACAATCAGGCAGTAAGGCTGGCACTTGCCGAAACTCAAATTATAACCGAAACCAAAGAGTTCTTCGCAAAGCATGGTATAGTCTTGGACGCCTTCTCAAAGAAGGAAAGAAGTGATACTGTCATTTTGGTCAAAAATATTCCCTATGGTACCAGCGAAGATGAGCTGCGAAGTCTTTTCGGCAAACATGGCGACCTTGGTCGGGTATTGTTGCCTCCAGCCAAAACCATTGCCATTGTGGAGTTTTTAGAACCAAGTGAAGCCAGATCCGCTTTTGCCGCCTTGGCCTATCGACGTTTCAAGGACACTCTTATCTACTTGGAGAAAGCACCCCAAGGAGTATTCAATGCCAAATATGATCCTGAGGCCATCGCCAAGGCTGCTGCAGCGGAGGAACCCAAAGAAGGAAAGAAGGTCGTTTCTGGAAGCGACCTTGTTGGAGTTGACAATGATACTGTCGATCTCGACACAGTGGAAGGCTCTACTCTCTTTGTTAAAAATCTCAGTTTCACAACCACCGCTGAAGGGCTTCAAAAAGCCTTCTCTAGTATTCAGGGATATCGAGCTTCTAGAATCAATGTCAAGGATGACCCTAAGCATCCTGGCAAGAAACTCAGCATGGGATTTGGATTTGTCGAATATGATACCAAGCAGAATGCTGATAAGGCCATGAAGGCAATGCAGGTAATGAGAGCTTAATTTCTATAAAATTCAAATTGAGCTGTGCACTGATCTTCCCCGCTAATCATACATCATTTCCATTTCAGGGATACAATTTGGATGGGCACTCCTTGCAGATCAAGTTCTCACATAGGAAGTCAAATACGAACGAGACGGGCAAGCCTGGCACTGGTAAATCAGTTGTACAAGGAACTAAACTCATCGTTCGCAACGTTCCATTCGAAGCCACTAAGAAGGATCTTCGAGAACTATTTGGGTATGTGTCTATATGTTTAATGTCAGTACTAGCATTCCTTCTAACGGTGTCTTTTCAGTTCATTCGGTCAACTCAAGTCCCTGCGTATACCGAAGAAGTTTAATGGCGGACATCGTGGTTTTGCCTTCTTGGAATTAATGACCAAGCAAGAAGCTAAGAATGTATATGACAATATGAGCAGCATCCATTTGTACGGAAGACATTTGGTGCTCGAATGGGCCGCAGAGGAGGAAGGCGTTGAAGCGTTGCGAGAGAAGACTGGTAAAAAGTTCTCACGGGAAGAGCAAGGACCAGGTGGTCGCGGTGGCAAGCGACAGCGTGTTGACTTGGACCATGAGGACAATGCGTTCGCAGCTTCTGAAATGCAGATAGATGACATGTCAGATTAAAAAAAATCACATAGTGTAAATACCTTTTCATAGCTCTTTTTATAATTCATTCCAATAGAAATAATCCATTTGCATCAACCACTGAAAATTTTGGTAGACAGAATCGTAAAGATCACGTGGGCCACTTTCACCGTTTGGGAAACTGTACTTGAAAAAGCTGTGAAGTGGTCATTTGCTTCCAATTTCTGACACTCATTCGCAGACAGATTTCAACTGTATATTTTAGTATCTGCTGACTTATGAGGGAACATAGATCGGGCCTACACCCGACATTGGGTCCACAACAGGTAAGGATCTCGTTGAAGCTGGGAGGGAAGGTCGGAGACTTGAAGTGGCGGTTGCACCATGGTTGAAAGTTAGATAACACAATTGTCTATGTTAACGTCATTCTGTAGAGACGGATACGACATATCACTGGTATTCTAGCTCGTAATCTTACTTTTCAAATAAGACCTAATGGCAAGCATGTCGATACATATGGCTCTATGAACTCAAAAGACGCTTCGCCTCCAAAGTTTGCTATTGGAGACGACGACAAGACGGGTAGCCAGGCGCATAGTTTGAACAGCAGTTCTTTCAATACACCATCTTCTTCTCGAAGTAGCTCTAGTGGGCAGTTGAAAGCCCCGAACTTTACAATTGACGATGCAGACACGTTCAAGGAGGATCGACTGTCCATTGTCCGCGACCGATCGGCCACGAGTTCACCCTCTCCCCTTCCCAAATCGCACACCGCTTCATTGTCATCTCCCTTGTCATCGCGAGTAGAGGAACCTCGGCTTCCAAACCGGGCAGGAACACCAGTGTCAGTAGGCGCTATCAACAACCTTCATCATCTTGAACCTCTCAAACGGGTGCATAGTGGTTCCTCGATTATGTCATTAGGGAGCACAACCGTAGAGGATAGTAGTATGTTACGCAGTGTCTATCGCAACAGCCGTCATGCATCGGTATCGGATGTTGAGCGTGGACTTCTTGACTCCTATTTCACACTGCACATGTCCATGAACGGTACGTCATATATATTTAATATTGCTCTGTTATGCTGATTCTCCACTCACACTGCCACACATTAGATCCACCATTTTACACCAGCGAAATTGTGGCTAATAGTATTAATCCGACTTTTCGAACGTTTGATACCCTCGGTTTATCCGACATGTGCGACAATCGAAAAAATGAAGCTGTTATTCGACTATGGAGCCGTAATTCTGTACCAGAGTCTGCATCCATTGCTCGGGATAGCGATACTCTACGACATCAGCACGATCAACTTACGGCTCGTCGAGAGTTAAAACAGCCAAAAGATGCTGACAATTTTCGTCTAATGCTGGAATGGGAGGTTACCCTTGACAGTCTCACATATTTGTGCTGTAACGTAAGAGAAGAAAGGCTATCTGGAATTCAATATAAGCTTTTGTATTTACTACATTTGATCCATAGTTGACCAACCTGCCAAACTTCTTTCCACAAAATTCGATTATCATCGAGCTTACTGATGGCTATTACAGCTTACCCGATGTAGTGGTAAGTGCATGAAGGAGTACGGAAAGGTGTTGACTGTATTGCCTACTGACTGTATTGGCATTCAGAGTGAAGTACTTGGGTCGGAAAGTGATGATAGAACAGCCGTGGAAAAACTTCTTGCCATCAAGGTATGCGCCATTTTTGAGTAAAAATTTTATCTGAGCTTGTTTCGATCGAGTGTTTAACATATATTGCATAGCCAAAGCCATCGTACACGTACAACCACATTTTGAAGTAAGTTTTGCATACTATCGTCACCCTTGATGGACTCAGTAGTTTAAGCTAACATAAATTTCAGGCTTAATACATTATACGAGTGCATTCTAGATACCCAGAGATCCAGTGCGGATGTCCGAAATAATATCGAAAGCGTATTGCTGGCTGAGAAGGACAGATTTTACATGGTGGGGTTTTGTCTGATGCGGAAGCGCGTTCAACACATACTGTCTTTTCTAATAAGGTGTTATATGTAGGCAAGGAAAAAGGGCGAGAAGGAGACTATAGTGAATTCAAGAAGGCGAATAATTGATAATGTGAAGCAAGAACAAAATCAAGGTAAAACTTATCCCGGTCCCACTACCTGTAAAAAACGATCGGTTAACATTTTTTGTATGGGCAGTAAAATCCAAAATCGAATCAATACGTAGGCAGATTCAGGAAAGGGAACAGGCGTTAGGTAATGCCAGAGAAAGTCTAAACACTGGTAGAGAATATTTGGAGGAAGGAGAGCGAAATTTAGAACGAAACAAAGACATGCATAAAAAGACGGTGGCAGGACTCACAACACGACGAAAAGAGCTGATCGCTGATATGTTTTCAATATACCCCATTGATCAGGTACAGTACTGGTATATCCAAGCCAAGCCATTTAAGTACGTGAAAGAGCTAATTGCTGGAGATCATTTAGGATTACAATGATCCACAATTGTATCACATTAGAGGCATGCCTCTGCCAAACTCTGTTTATACTGGATATGACGACGAAATTGTGGCGACAGCACTTGGGTATACTAGCCATCTAGTTAATATGTTGGCATATTACCTTGCCATACCACTTAGGTATCCTATTACACCTATGGGATCCAGAGCATCAGTCAGGGATCCAATATCGATTTTGCAAGGATCTAGAAGGTCAGTATCGAATATAGTTTGTGATAACGATTTGTGACTACCACTAATACTCGCCCAAAAGTTTCCCTTTATATGCTAAAGGGGTAGATCGATATCGATTTGAATATGGTGTATTTTTGCTAAATAAGAACATTGAACAGGTAGAGTATGCACATGTGTGAAAGTGGAATGGTAGAGCCTTGAAGCCTAACACATTTCATAACTCATATAGCTGGTCAATGCCCACGGACTTATTGTCATGGATCTGCGTCATACACTTCCTAATATACATTATCTCATCCAAGCAGTACTGACTACGTCTGTATCAACAACTCCATCCTCAATATCTGTGCTCTCAATATCGTCCTATGCGAGACACCGACGAGCGAAATCAGATGCCAGCCCTTCAAAACCTTCACCAAGAACCAGCTTATCGGCATTGACACCCCTCAAAAGTCACCGTGTGTCGGCTCCTGTAGATATTCAGAGCTCACCGGCTGAGGAAAACTTTTCAAAAACCAATGGCAGTGCACACGGAAAGGCGAGACGAAACGCATCCAATTTTAAAGCTTCAAGGACCAAAGACACTATGAATCCCAATACTCTACAACCAGGCAGTCTCAAGCAGGAAATTTGAAGTCGGCAGCGGTTAGCGACATTCTTTCCTACTGGCATTCGATTATACACAGACACCAGCTCATAATTATTAAGCATCATTCATGCCATTCATTTTTGCGCGCTCATCATGTACAAATTCATCGAATAAGCCCGTTTCTTTACATAATAATGGTCAACGGCATATGCATTAATTAAATGAACTTTACGCATGTATATTATATATTGCACTGCTTCTCGATGAACTATCATGAACGTTCTTGTTAACTGCATATTTAATTGTGATGAAAGGGTGTCCATATTGCTTGAGCGCGAACTTTGGCAGATCAAAAATTAAACCACGATGATTGGCTAATGCCTTCACGGTATCATCTCATCTGGCCACAGCAGCACGAAACACGCCAAAGTGACTGCCTTTCATTTGACTCAACAGAGAGCAACACCCCCGACTTCAAAGTCGCTCACACCTTCTACATTCAAGCAAAATGGTTACAGTTGGAATCGTTGGCGTCGGTCTTGTCGGCTCAGAACTTCTCGCACAGCTTCAAGCTACCAGCTCAAAGCTCATCAAGATTGTTGCTTTGACAAACTCAAAGCGCATGGTGGTGTCTGACAGCTACACCGAAATCTCGCTCGCAGACTGGAAGAATAAGCTCGCAGGCTCCACTACTGAAGCCAATATCAGCCACCTTGTTCAGTATTTGTCCAAGTCGCCTGAGCATTCCATCATCATTGATTGCACTTCCTCTGATCATATTGCTTCCCAATATCCTTCATGGCTCTCTGCCGGCCTTTCCATTGTTACTCCCAACAAGAAGGGTTTCTCTGGATCTCTTAGTCTCTATGAGCAAATCACTTCTCTCTCTAACAACCTGCCCGGAAGCACTCCCGGCAAGGGAAAGCCTTTGGTGTACCATGAGTCCACCGTCGGAGCCGGTTTGCCTATTTTGAACACCTTGACTGATCTCGTCAAGACTGGTGACAAGGTCCAAAAGGTTGAGGGAATCTTCTCTGGAACCCTTAGCTACATCTTTAACAATTTTTCCACCTTGAGCGCCAATGCTGAGAAGAAGAACTTCTCTGACATTGTCAAGGTTGCCAAGGAATTGGGATATACCGAACCTGATCCAAGAGATGATCTCAACGGCATGGACGTTGCTCGTAAGGTAAACTAAATACTGTAAAGTTGTGATAGAATATAGGCATGAACTTCATCTTAACATGTATCATTCTCTCGAAACCTGCAGGTTACTATTTGCGGTCGTCTCGCCGGACTTGATCTCGATTTGTCCACTCTTGCTGTCGAGAACATTGTTCCTCAGGAGCTTCAAGGCGTTGCTTCAGCTGATGAGTTCATGTCTAAGCTTCCGCAGTTTGATGACCATTTCCAGAAGTTGAATGACGCTGCTGTCCAAAATGGTGAAGTCTTGCGATATGTTGGCGTTGTTGATGTTCAAGGAAGCGGTAGCGGTGTTAAGTTGGTCAGGTAAGATGACCTTCCATAGAAGCATGTCCACGTTGTAGAATAGTCAATTGATCCATTATCTTCATGCAGATATCCCGGCTCCCACCCCTTCGCTTCTCTCCAGGGCAGCGATAACATCATCAAGTTCACCACTGAACGATTCCCTAACGGCATTATCATTCAAGGAGCTGGTGCCGGAGCTGCCGTTACTGCTTTCGGTATTTACTCTGACATCCTTAAGATCCAGGAACGCGTTCAAGGATTTTAGAATGTGTATCATAGAATTGAAGGAAGACTTAAGAGGTTGATGACGTTATACTATAGCAAGCTGTTAAAATAAAAATGGATTAAACATGATAAGCGCTTTTCAACTCGCAGCAAAGGCTGCGAACCTTTCTCAGCATTTACTATAATGAATTTCAAACGACGAAAATTTTGGATGCGTGAGGTGTACGGATCGACATAAGCTGTGGAAGAGATTAAAGATACGAAAAGGTTATGTTTTGTTACATATTTCGCGTTTGTAGAGTCCTTCAATGTCGTCTACTTATACAAAAAGTATGAAAGCTTTGCCTGCCGATGCTATGAGAATATTCAGTACAGAAAGTCTGCCTAGCATCAATAGGCGGTTTTAAAAGTCCCGTGACTTTCCATCGCTTTTTTTGTCTTATGTCGTGACCGGTTCGCAGACACCAGGTATTTAAGGATTTGGGGAAAATTTACTAGCTCACCGACGCCTAAGCAATTATGAGCGGCAGGAATTTCCATCGAAATCATCAGCCATCTAGCAATGCATTCAACCCTGAGCGTCTCGGCTCTGATCGGAATAGGCGAAACTACAACGGAGGAGGAAGAACAATAGCCAGAGATCGAAACTTGCAGAACGACCGACAGATTACGTTTTTAGACTCATCACAAATGGAGCACACTAATGACCAAAGCGGAGAACAACGCTCTCGTTCACATAATTCACCACCTCCTCAGCGCGGACGACCAGACCGGACGCCTAATCCACAATCTTATAGAAGTTCTAACGGTCATCCGCGCTCAGATCCACCATCTCAAAGTGGAGTGGACAGTAGAAACTTCCACAGAAGCAATTCTCACAGGTCACCAGAACGGTCAATTGCTCAGCGCGATAGAAAGCCCATAATTACCGAAAGATCAAATAATGTGGCACAAAGGTTACCTCCCACTCCATCTTCGCGGCAAAGTGACCGAAACGATGTCCGCTACAACAGACAGGGACCATATTCTAGGTCTGATAATTCAAATAGACGCTGGGAACGACCTTCTGCCAGAGATGAAGCAGTAAGAAACACGTCGCCACCCCGGCGTAATGAGAATGCGCGACAAGACTCACGGACATCATCTTCGCAGAGCAGCAGGGGAAGCCACACTGAGGATCGGTCGAACCGAGATGGAAATACTACTGCCGAAGGTTCCGAATCAAGGCATGCTCGGAAGGATCCGCCGGTCCAATCTTCTTGTGATACACAGTCGAGGGAGATCACAACAAAGGAAGAACACTCTTCTCTTTCTCAAATAGATACGCTTAGCTTCATTACTAGCAAAGATATAGATCAAGATGACCTTGATTTCGAAGGCTATGATGATGTGGTAACGGATGCCGATCTACCCCAGCCGGATGCTACTCAACCAGAGCAGAGAGATAACAATAGTTTGGACCTGAACGATGCGTCGGATAGTACTGGACGTTCACACAGGGAAGAATCAACTACAAAATCAACCGCCTCAACGCGAAAGGAACCGGAACATAGTGGACCTCAGAGTCCCCATAACATTGAGGACAGAAATCAACCAGTTGTGAGTCCTAACAACAGTGTAAGAGGAAATCAAAAGGCATCGTCCAATGTAGACAGAGAACCGCCTCCACCATGGAAAAAACACTATTCTAGGCGAGACGGCCGAGTATATTATCATAACGAGGAGACTGATATAAGTCAGAATGCGTTTCCTGAAATTAAAACTACAAACGGACATGGTAGCAATTCTGTCTCATCTAAACAAGCCTCTACGTCGGAAGCAGGTGATAGGAAGAGGAAAGCAGAAGATGAACGCGACCGATCTACGTCCAACCATCGTGGCCCATCATCTCGGTCAGGGCATCAATCAAATGGACCATCAGGCAAGGGGAAAGCACGTGAGAGCGATCCTCCGATCACTATGCCAGATGAAAAGCGACCAAAGCACGATTATAATGACAGCAAGAGCAGAAATGATCACCATGAATCACGCCATCGATTCCCCGAACCCCAATCTCGACCTAACATTCCAATGCCTCTAGTATCGCAAGAGGAACTTTTTAGTCAACAAGGGTTTGATAGAAGATCGAATCGCCCATCTTTTCCCGTGCGTGGTTCAAGACCCATGGAGCCAACTGTTCGTCGAAGGCCAAGGGATTCTCCTCCACCTGTTCCTTTACCATTGGACCGTGTACCAAATAGGCCACGATCTCCACCCAGGAGAGGCCGGCCTTCTGAAGACATTAGCCGTCCAGATGATCCTCGCCGTCGCCGAGATAATCATCCGATACCCGCTCGATATCCCCGCCGCCCAGTGGATAATCCAAACGATGTACCGTTGCCACCTAGGGACCGTTCTACACGTCCATCGCAACCATCCAGCAGCAATAATACTTCTCAGGATACTAGGCAATATAGAGATAGTAATCGGCCACTTAATAGGCGTGATGATGTGATCACCAACTCTAGGGCTGAACGTAATGGTAATCATAAGGATAATGAACCAGTTCCCTATCATCAAAGTCGTCACCGACAAGGATAGCCAAAGCAATAAATTGTACAGTATGATCCTTATAACATTCCCCATTTACACGTGACCTCGACTGCCTTAGCATTTTGCCAACCTTGCCTAGCCTTGCCTGCCCCGCCAACTCGTTGTACAGCGTGCTCGGCCGTTTTCCACTTTACTGTATCCATTATTTGCCTGATTCTCTGGCATCTAGATGGGGTTTGCTAGCATGGAATCGCAACGGATGGAGAGAGCCAACCAAGAGCGAATTCGACATACTCGAAACATCTCTCAAGATTCAACAGCTTCCATCAGTAGTGACCACTTGACTTCTGAACATGGCACAGAACACTACTTCCAGCAAGTGTCATCTACACGATACAAACATCAACATACGGCGATCAACATGCAGCTCATCGAAGCGACACGGATTGTTTTATTCGCCTTGTCTAATATTCATAGAGGTATTCGGCAGTGCCTGAGCTACACGGCTAATGAAAAACTGTCAACTGCTTTTGGCCGTGCATTATATGAGTCGGATGCAGCCACACAGTCCCTCATACAAGTTCTAGATAGAATGGACCATGCCACTCCACAAAGAGCTGGATCATTATCCAATGAACTGGTAGCCGCAGCTGGGTCAGCCGTCACGTCAATACGAAAAATCATTCAATTACTTCAAAGTCAACTCAAGACATTGATGCAAGCGTCCGATATCATGTTTACTCGAAACCTTTTACTTCATATTCATGGAGCAGCAAGTAATGTCCGCATTGCTTTCGAAACCATCTCGGCTCTACCCAGTTACAATAATGCCAGTACACCGAAAACAGCATTTGCCCCTTCTCCATCCCGTAGCACTCACAAATCTCCCGCTACATCATACCCTCCGGTCCCTCCTCCATTGCAATCCACCTCATCCACACCTACTAGCTCGCACGCCCTACCGCAGGCCGGTGGCGGCTTTTCTGGACCCGTGCCGGAAAAGGTGGCAATTATGAATCGAGGTCGGTCTCACAGTGAACATTCTACCTCCACTATGCAATCCTTTGCCCTCACTCCACAAACTAGCTGGGAACGAGATTTACAGCTATATAATCATATTAATATTGCCACCGCTGCTGTCCTCAATGTTGTGGATTTGTTAAATTCCTGCTTTGAACACTCACCTCTCCCTGATGGCGCACCAGCAGCTTTTGAAAAGCGCTTTAAAGACCTATTACGACAAGTACAACATGCTGCTGATATGAGTCGACGGTTACAAAATACTCTACAAACTGTCATTGCGTCACGGAGTACAGACGGCAATGAAAGTTCTGTAGCACCCAACAAGGAGCATTCACGCAAGTTTTGGGAAGATACCAATGCTTGTTTACTGGTAAGTATCAAACTCGGACTTTTTCTTTTTGTTCGAGATAACATCAATGTGTTAAAATTGTGTCCCCTAGGCCATCGTCTCCATGATGACTCTGGTCAAAGCAGTTGCAACACAAGAGGACTACAGTTTCCCTAAATCTGTTAAGCAGGGCCTTTCCCAGGTCACGCGTGTTACGGCAGAGGTAGCACGATTGTGGAGTAACAGTTCTTTTGCTGAAGAAGGCTATTACCTTGGATAAGCCGTGCACGTGATTCGCATGTGAAAGTGATAGCCCATTGAATTGAAATATGGCCAGCGCCCGTCCCCTTTTTTTTTTT